>NC_056726.1:373604840-373694840 GCF_019279795.1 Protopterus annectens | reverse complement strand
ATCCAGTGTTTGAAGGTTCCCAATGTCTTTGTTTATAAGTTCCATGATAATACATTCCAAGGTCTTGCAGATCAGGCTCGTCAGACTGATGGGACGGTAGTTCCCTGGATCCAAGGTGGATCTCCCCTTGTGGAGTGGGATAACTGTAACTGTGTGCCACTCAGTGGGCAGGAAGCTGGAGGTGCGGCTACAATTAAACATGGCACTTAGGTGAGGTGCCAGTTCATTTTGTAGTTCATGTAGTACACAGCCCAGGATGTCGTCTGGTCCCATGGATGATGTATTCCTAGCTTTGGAGAGTGCATTTTATACCTGTGTGACTGTGATTACTGGAATTTGGCAATCTTTCATTATTGAAATGGGCCGTTTAGGGGGTGGGGGAGGGTGAAGTTGGCACTGAATCGATCTGTCAGGATATACTGGCAATGTCCTTGGGATCAGTATATTTAATGCCATTCTGTTGAAGGTCAGAGCAGATCTTAGCATTGCCATTTAGATTCTTGACATAGCTATAGAATGTCTTGTGGTTGTCTTTGGAATCTTTGGCAATTTTATTTTCGTAACTAGTTTTGGAGGATTTTATGAGGGAGCTCAGCTTCTTACTGAGGCTGGTAAGGGAGTTCTTTATATCCTGGGATTTTCCTCCTTCTGTTGTATAGTTTGTTTATGAGAAGGGACCACCTGATTGGGTTCCTTTTTTTAGAGGAGAGCATCTTGGTTCTATCTGGGATGGCACGATTCATGCACCAGTGGATGTGCTCGTACAGTGCTTTAGTGTAGGATTTGGCAGTCAAACTTTTGGTTCCCGTCTACATGGGTGTCATGAAGTTTGTCACTTCTGACTTGAGTTGCAAGAAGTTGGCCTTGGAGAAATTTTTTATGGATGTTTCCTTACTGGGGGGGTGGGGGTGGGATGTGGATGTCAAAGCTGATTAGCTTATGGTCAGACCTAACCAACAAGGAGGTGGTCACTGGTGTGGAGCATCGATTTCCCATGTTAGTAATGACCAGGTTCAGGATATTGGAGCCCCTGGTGGAACTATGGATTAGTTGATCCAGGGCATTGGAATTTATAAATTCCAAGAACCATTGGGCAAAGGTGTTGGTACAGGAATAGTTTTCCCAGTTAATGGCAGGGTAGTTGAAATCACTCAGTATTAGGGTGCTTGGTTGTATCTTAATATTTTCCAGTATGCTTAGAAAGGTGTATAGAGAATCTTGGGGCATGGCGGGGGATCTGTAGCAAGCTACACTTTGGATTGCAGTCTTACCTAGTGTTAGAAGCACCTGGAGAATTTCAGATGCATTGTGTTGGGCAACTAGCCTGGAGGTGTGAATATCCTTGGTGAATATGGACACTCCTCCACCTTTAGTGTTTCAGTCCTGGTTTGGTGGCCAAAAAGTGTGGTAAGAGTTGTAGCCTGGTATTGCAGGGGTGATCTCTGGAGCCTTGAACCAGGTCTCAGTTACTGCACAGATATGTATGTTCTCCATTTTTAGGAGTGCCTCAAGAGAGTGCATTTTGAGGTTTAGACTTCTAGCATTGAGTAGCATTACCTTCAGATTTTGCATACATGTACCTGTTATGGTGGTGGTTTTGTCCTTTGAGCCTTGCCTAAAAAAGGCACTATAGGTGTGGCAAGAGCATTAGCCAGTAACCTGAATCCCAGGGGTGACAGGTGCAGACCATCTCTGGCAAAGCATTGTGGTTTGTCGATCATGTTGTCCCAGGCAGACAGATACTGGATCCCCTTTGAATGACACCAGAAGCTTAGCCAATTGTTGAAGTCAATCATTTTGTCCTTATACTGTGGTATCATTCTGGGCGAAGGCAGGATGCTACTCAGGGCTAGGGTAATACCTGCCTGGGCCACATGATCTGCAAGCTCTTCCATGCTTCTTTTCATGTAGTCCAGGGAGGTACATCTCAAGTCATTCACTCCAACATGGACAATGCAAGAGTCATATTTGTACTTGTTGTGGAGTGAACTGAGTGCATGCATTATGTGGTGGATCTTGGCACCCGACAGGCAGCTGACTGTAATTTTCTCCTTGTTCAGCCTGGTGAGTGGGACATCAGTGTGCCTGACTATAGAGTCACCTATGACTAAAGTGTTGGGTACATTGTCTTGCCTTAGGGGCTGTTATTGGGTGGCACACTGGTGTTGTGAGCTATGTGATACTTTGGTTGTGTTTGGTGTTTGTTAGCGTTTCAGCTTTGGAGGTCCTTGTTGGTTGGGCAGGCTAATGTTAAGGGCCTCTGCATATGTGGATTTAGTGTTGCTATGTGTGGGTGTTGATAGTGAGGGTTTTGAAGGGCTATGTGTTGCTTGAGGTGTAGTGTGGGTCTTAACCTTCTCCTGTTGATTGTCTACCACAATCTTGACTGGAGAGAGCTTTGCTTCCAGTTTGGCTATGTAAATGCATTTGTCGCAGCTTGTAGTGTTGGGTGGTAGGGGGAGAGGGTTTTCATTGTACATGAGGCAATTTCTGCATTGCCCCAGTATACCCAGATTCACCAGGCGGACAGGAGAAATCACCGGAAGCTGACCCTTGGAAATGCTTAGTCAGGTGCTTTTTTTTTTTTTTTTTTTTTTTTTTTTAAGTATAAGAGCTGTTTTCCCTTAGCTTGGCAAAGTACTTTGCAATTATAGGCTGTTTAATGCCTAACATTAATTTATCCTTATTAACAAGGAGAGTTGAGTGCTTGTATCAGTTTAAGGCTTCCTAGTGCTTTTCAGCAGGTTTTAGAGCAAGTGCTAGTCACAGGGACTCCAACAAGAAAGAGTCAGGAATCAATGCACTCTGCTCCTACTTTCACCAGGATCAGAATATAAGCACAGATTCCAAGCTGTCATCTATAAAGCAGTTATTAGGCTTTCTGGGGTCAGCAGTCTCCAGGAAATAATGTCACTGCACTCCTTCTCTCACCAGGAGAAAACAGAAGCACTAATCCCAAGATGACTACCGAGAGGGAGAATGTGGGCTCTACAATAACTGGTGATCTTGCAATAGATGCTTAAAAGTAAGATGAAAGAAATGGTTTATCCTAAATACTGCAGTGTTTACTAGATGAATTTGATGTGAAAGTAGGTAACTTAAGTTTTACCTGTCTAAAAAGTTAAGTTTTAGTGGAGAGTCACTATTTTTAAAACAGCAAGATAGATTGAAAGGGAGTGGTCACTTTTGTATTCTGGTAGTATGGAATATAGTAGGATGGCCAAGAAATTTAAATAGTTGAAGGGGAGTGATTTCACAAATTGACAATTTTGTGCTTACTCACACAAGCCAGTAAAAGCAGAGAGGTAATGAGATATATGGTCAAATTAACATAAGGGGCAGGCAACTAGAAAGACAGACAGAGCTGTGATCTCTTTTCAAGATTTAATATGCAGTTAAAACCAGAATACAAGTAAAACATAAGGTAAAAATAACAAATCACAGTATTCAAAATAGAAAAAGGCAATAAAGTAATACAAAATACAACAAATAAAAAGCAAACTAACCTTTCCCTCACAGCAAGGTGTAGCAGAGTCTGGGTGAGCCTTTCTAGTAAAGTATTAAAGTACAACCAACTAACAATGGCTCTTAAGTACTTAACCAACCAGATAATATACCTGCTCTAGAAATATTATCTACCCCCAGTCTAATTTTAGACCACTTTGCTCATCTAATAGACTGGTAGTCCAAACTGTTAAATCCAAAAACTTTGCCGGTGACTCTGTATTTGCCAATTCTGTTGGTCAAACTTGGAACTCTTTGCCTGATGACATTATGGGTTAAAATCACGAAAAAATCCAAATGCACCTCTGAAACAGCAAAAAAGAGAGGTCCCAGCAGCCAAGAAAAAGCACAAAAGTGAATGGCAACTCAATAAATGAATCAATCCACTTCTTTATTTACACAAATAGACGTAAAGTGCTTTTCGTCTCACTGATAGTGAAACTTCCTCAGACAAAGACTCAGATATAATACACCTTATTTTAAACCAGACTAGATTACTAATTAACACTTCATAAATCAATCAATCCATTAGTAGCAAAAAGTTTCACCATGGAAACTTTCCCAACCTGATGTCAAACAGTAATACATTCATATTATTGTTTTCAAAGTCAATAAAAAGCTTCTAAAATTCCTGAAATTCTTAACATTTAACCCAACCACCTTACCCTAAAAAACATGTTCGCTGTTCCCCTTTAAACTTTTCAATATTCATTACTGCTTCAAACTTAGTTTAAACATGAAGTCAATTCAAATTCATTGCAACTCATACATAAGAACAAGGCAGGAAACCACTGGATAAACACTTTATATAAGTAAAGCTTTCGGATACAATCCTTTCTCAATACAAAACAATGCATAGAACCAGCTCTTTATATATAGGTCCAAATATATCACATGACATGCAGCCAAAATCACATGATATGTCATCCAAATCACAAAAACATTTTAAAGAAACATTTTAAAAAACTTTTTTTAAAAAACTTAATACAAAAACTTGAAATACTTTAATAAAACTTTAAAAATATATATATTTAGATAAAACTTCAGGCTAAGAGAGATTAGCTCTACTTAATTTAACTAAAATAGGTTTGAGACTGACTTGGCTATTCAAGCCTGGTTTTGAATCACTCATAAGTCTTAAGATCCATTCATATTCTTTAATTTCTAAGTGATTATTTAGGTCCCCTCCCCTAGGTGTAGGTGTAACGTGGTCAATAATTCTAAACCTAAAAAAATGTTGCTGACCAAATTCCTCTATATGTTTGAATAGTGCATTCCTGTCATAGCATCTCCTAATTTCTGACTTATGTTCAGTCATCCTGTCCTTAAGCCTGTGGGTAGTTTTGCCTACATAGAAAGCATTACATGCCTGGCAGGTAGCCAAGTAAACCACATGGGTAGTAATACATGTACCTGTTACTCTAAAACTAAATGTCCTACCATTGATAGGATGCACAAACGTATCATTTTCTGTACTACAAATGTCATCACAACAAGAACAGTTGTGACATTTGTGAGTACCATATTTCACTATAGTAGATACAGGTGTAGTCCTCTCAAAGTCCTTGTAGCATAGTGAACTCTTAAGGGTCCTCATATTCTTATAAGAGAAATTGGGTTTAGGTCCCAATAAACTTCTTAGTTCATCTGATGCCATCAAGATGACCCAATTATCAGATATAATTTTTCTAACAGCGGGTGTCCTTAAGGCTTAAGGACAGGATGACTGAACATAAATCAGAAATTAGGAGATGCTATGACAGGAATGCACTATTCAAACATATAGAGGAATTTGGTCAGCAGCATTTTTTTAGGTTTAGAATTATTGACCACGTTACACCTACACCTAGGGGCGGGGACCTAAATAATCACTTAGAAATTAAAGAATATGAATGGATCTTGAGACTTATGAGTGATTCAAAACCAGGCTTGAATAGCCAAGTCAGTCTCAAACCTATTTTAGTTAAATTAAGTAGAGCTAATCTCTCTTAGCCTGAAGTTTTATCTAAATATATATATTTTTTAAAAGTTTTATTAAAGTATTTCAAGTTTTTGTATTGAGTTTTTTAAAAAAAGTTTTTTTTTAAATGTTTCTTTAAAATGTTTTTGTGATTTGGATGACATATCATGTGATTTTGGCTGCATGTCATGTGATATATTTGGACCTATATATAAAGAGCTGGTTCTATACATTGTTTTGTATTGAGAAAGGATTGTATCCGAAAGCTTTACTTATATAAAGTGTTTATCCAGTGGTTTCCTGCCTTGTTCTTTGCATTTTGGTTCCTGGCATTTATTTTCTTCAACTCATACATAAGTCAACTTAAATATTTTATCTTATGTTATGTACTTTATGATGACATTACTCTAGAGACCTCTCTAACACAATTTAAGAAAAGTCTCAAATAGTATTTTAATACACATTGGCTATGTTCTTGCTCTAAACCTGACTAAATCTTTGGTAATACTTGTGTAATATTACTATTCAATATGTTATTTTAAGTGTGCTATATCATAATTTTTTCAGGTTGTGTAACTAAGATATTTCAACTGAGTCTGTAAACTTTTTTAAATGTATATTTTTGTCATGTTTGCTTTTGTAACTACTTTTGGAGCTTTTCTCCCTGGGCCTCCACTGAAAATGGACATGTATCCAGTTGGACTATCCCGGTCAACAAATGTAATATAAAATAATACATGGCAGCAAGAAGAAAGCTAAAGTAAAGGCTCAGTAAGTAACTAGCAAAGCATTTTTCTTTCTGTTTATTTTGGACTTGTTTTGTCGCAAAGAGTAGTTTTGTCCTGGATTTATCAGATGCAGCCTAACATACAGGATGGAATAGTTAAAGCAATATGGAGACTAATGTTAAGGGCATTAAAGGATTTTCATACTGCCTACTGAATGTCTCTTTCCTCTACCTCTGGTTTAAGTACAACATAATACGCCATGAGTAACATGAAGGGCTTTACTCTTTATTCTCTTATGTACTGTTTATAATATGCATCTATGGCTTCCTAGAGAAAATGAAGGACCCTTAACTGAGAGACTGACAACTTCAGAAAATATTTTGTACATAAAATACTGTCAAGTGTTGGAGCTTGCTGTGCTGCCATTATAACATTCCATGACATGGGGTGGGGGGGTATTGCCTTACACATCTGATATGTAGATATATTAACTCTAAGATCAGTCTACCTAAGAGTAGACAGAATATTCTGAGCTACCACAACCTCAGACTTAGTATATAATCCTCTTTTTTGCATATACTGTTTTATTGTTATAAGGAGACATTTATTGTCACTGAAATTTCAACAAGAGCCCTGCATCTAGACCAGCCATCAAGGCTGTTAAGACTATTATTTTGGAATTTCATTAGAAACTCCACATCTAGACGGGTCAAAGCTAGTGAAGTTTATTATATCTCTCTTTCCTTGAAGTGAATAACATAAACAAGAAGCAAGTTTATCTGTTATTGCCTAGAGTTTAGAATGATTCCTCCTCTCACATCATGGCTGGGATTCATAGATGACTAGTGGAATGCACAAGTAGGATTTAGTGTGGATAGCACCAACTGACATAGTATGGAAAATTCTGAGATACAGAAAGTGTGATTGCTGAAAGGGTAAAATAATACAGTATACACAGCTGTTGTTGCATTCACAATGACATAGAAATGAGAAACCATGCAAATGAGACACACAGTATGAGAAAATGGCAGATCAATTCAGAAAAGTATAAAATAGGCCATGTCATATTATACAGCATATCCAATTTTTAAACACCAAGGTCTGTGGTGTACATGCTAGGATTAGCAGCAACAGTTGCTCAGCAGCATGTGTTAGGTGCTGCCATTGGATCCAGTTTACACAGTGTCACACATCATTGTTATCCACGTCAACAGTACAGATACAAACAGAGTCTGACACACCACCAGTTCACAGAGCAGCAGATTATGGACTGCTACTGTGCACTCATGGTGATGGCAAAGGACCTAATTAACTCTGTAACCAACAAATGGAATCAAAGAAGATATGAGGTATGCCCATTATCATGGTTATTAAGGTATATGTAGGCTTAACTGTCTTATCTACAGGGAACTTTCAGTATGTTAGGAATATTGCAGGTGTCAGCATCATGAAACCTAAACCAGTTCCTTGACATTACACTACAGCTTATGGAGGGGCCTATCTGGTTTCTCAGGATACACAGGAGAGAACAAGCACTATGGGGTTATTTTATGACATACCCCATTTCCTCAAGGTCCTGTGAGCTATAGATTGTACACACGTCGCTATGAAGACCCCATCTGGTCCAAAGAGCCTGAAAGACATCAATGAGAAGGGCGTCTACTTCCTGATCTGCCACATGGTCTGTAATGCACTGGGCGTTAATTACAATGTGCTTCTGCACTACCTGGAAATTGAAATAATTCACACATTTGGTGGATATCTGACTGATACCAAAGGTATGAAACAGTACCCTGTTTGATGACACCCCCCCCCCATTTGCAAACCCCTAGACCATGCAGGAAATAGTCTATAATGCAGACCATGCAGAATTGTGAAATATAGTACAGCATTTTGATGGTATACTAATGGGATACTTCCATTGTCTGAACATGTCACAGGGGGCACTGCAATACAGTCTAGATATCTGCAGATGGATTTTTGTTGTGTGTGTCATATTGCACAAAGCAGCATTGCACAACCAGATGGAGCAGCTGGTGAACGTCTTGGCAGGACCTTCCATACCACTTATAGAAGCAGCAGAACAGCAAGATAAAGTGCTGAATATACAGTAGCAGAGCCATGGTCAAGGCAAAGGGGGGTACAGTACATTGTGGCACTGGCAAAGAGGAAGCATATGATCTACAACTATGGGCTGCAATACATAAAATACAGATTAATATGATGTATGCCTTACCCCACTCAGATTATGCAGATCAATGTCTGGACTAGCCAGTCTGTTTATTAGAGATAACTATGTCCATTCAGGTTAAGGGGTAGGCAGAGCGCACTCATAATCACTTGCTCTTCTGGGTGGAAAACAGTGAGAGGTAACTGCAGCACTATGAGGTGGGGTAGGGTCATAAAGGTAGTGGTCACATATTGTGTGAAATTATGGAGATCCAGGGATAAGCTGCAACAGTATGACCACTGGTGGTGGCTACTGTGCTGGTTTGTGGTGTCAAGGCTTGATACATTCCATAGTAGGGAATTTGTAGAATTACAGGACTTTCCACCCTAATGGGGCATACCTTATTTTGCCCCTGATGACATTACAAAATATTTTATCAGTTCCGATTACCAGCGGCTGGCAGATTTTGTCTCAAGAAGAGAAGGGGTAGACTTTTGGTAATGTCCACATGCAACTTGATGATGTGTCACAGGTCAACACTCCTTTACTATATGTATAAATATCTACTCACCTGAATAGTATATTCTTGTACGTAATTAACCAAAATGTTATACTAAATTATTGTGTATGTTACTGTACTAACTGTAGGACTATAAACCTACTGTTAACTTTGTAACTTTGTTATTAAACTGTAATGTTTTGGCTCTAACCAATAGAGCTTTTCTTCCCAGACCTCCACTGAAAATGGGCTTGCACCCAGTTGGACCTTCCCAATAAACAAATGTAAAATAAAATAAAGAAAATAAATAAATAAATAAGGTGTTGATCCATAGTAAAGCAATGGACCATGACACAGACAACACCCTGCAGTGCATTTCATGAAACACCTATGGGGGCAGCATTTGCCACTGTTGACCTTAAGCAGGTTTATATGATCACTGTCACTATACGCCATAGCAGTGTTCTCCTTAAAACCCGATTTGTTACCTCTGAGTATGCTCCAGTTTCTTTCTAACATCAGATTCCATTGAGTACATCAGTATCATGACCTGTATTAGTCTTCCTTCATTCTGGGTGTTGGCCTTGGGATACTCACTGAGCAGTGGTAGCACAGTTGCTGGTGTTGCTCTGTTTTAGTAGTGTGGTGGGTTGTAAGATGTTGTGAACACGTCTTTCTTGGTAACCATGTTTGATGAAATCTGTAACTTCTCCATGTCTTTGAAACAAAGATCCAAACAGCTGAAACTGTGACCATTTGTATCCCTTGAGATTCAGTCATATTTCATTTGATTCTATGTAGGTACATACTAGAGACTTGGAGCAAAAGGTTTACTCGAGTTGTTTTCTGTATAGCTCAAAGGAGAGTTCACAGCAGATAGCTTTCTTCATGACGTTGAGGTCCAGCAATTCTACTTTGTCCAGACTATAATAAGTGAATATCTGCCATTTTGGTGCGTAGTGCCAAGATCAATATAGTGATCCAAGCTGGTACCACTTTAGTCTGTTCCATCTGTGGCAGGAAAAGCCTAAAAGAAGGAGCCTGAAAAGTGCTCTAAGCATTTTCTGGTAGTATAGTCGTCTGTTATTTTAAATGTTGTACATGTAGACTTTGGAGTGCATTCTTTGGTTTTGTTTTCAGCAGCAAAGGAGCAATGGCTGAATATTGCTGGATGTTCCAGAAGGTAGTATCACCTCCCTCAACATAGGGGTGCTTATGATACCTTTGGCAGTCCTCTGCACAAATGTAATTGTGTTTGTAGCATATGCACTGTATTTCCCATTTTTTGTCATTCTTCTATGGGTTTAGGTCAGGAAGAGGAAAGGTGATGTCATTGTCACTTCCACCTGCATTGGCCAGTGATTCTAGTGGTGTGTCACCAGGAGCTACCAGGTCTGTCTCTGAAAAGGTGACCATCGTAATCTGAAGGTACCACTGGTGGTCTCTGTGTACACTTGTCATGTAGCGTGGCAAAGACTTCCTTTCTGTGTGTGCCACCTCCTATGTTTTAGTCTGTGCTCTCTGCTTGTCTGCCTGCCTCTATTACCTGCTCTTCTACTTTAATCCCACTGAAGCTGTCCCTCACTACCTTCTTTACCTATCCTTTTTTTGTAAACCTTATGAATGGGGCTCATTCTCTGAAAAAATATTCACATCAAACAAACTTCATGCTTTATGTTTTTCTATGTGTGTTTATCTCGCCTTTCCTGCTTTCCCAATCTACCCCATTTCTTTCCCATTTATGTCATGAACAGGACTGGTGTATTCACACAGTTCTGTGTGGTGACCACTATGCTGCCCTTATTGAGTGAATGAGAAAACTATATAAATATTGTTGTTAGCTATATTTCACATGTGAGCGCAAACTGACAACTCAACGCTATCCAGCCTTTGCTGTGATGTCTGTCATGTTGGTCATTTGTCCTACTGTAGCAGAGCTCCATCCCATAGAATAGGCTAGTGTTGCTTCTGCTGTGAGCACTATCTCTCTCTGTAATTATGTGGTCTTTTTCTTTGACTGCTATCCTTACTCAATGCATAAGGGCATGGTTGACTAACTCTGTGGCTCTTCGTACAGTGAACTATTTGAAAACTAGTACCGTACACCTGAACAGCTTTTACCTGTGAATTCAAGCCCTTGTTGATACTTTTGCAGAAAATGTTATTTACAATCTAAGTGTCTGGAGGTCCTGCTAAAATCTGTTCTGTGGGGTTCCCTTGGGGCTTTAGAGTCCTGTGTATTGTCCATGAATTCAGCTGCTTTGACCATGTTTTGGGAGTAGTCACCAAATGCTTGTTACTAGACAGATAATGTAACTAACAAATAATCTAATGTGCCTAAGTATAGCAGTTGAGCAATGCTAGATTTACCTGCTATAATAGTAGCACAGCATTTGTTATGGCGATATGGCTGTGGAAAAAAGCAATCTATTATGTCAGTAGTGGTACACACACACGCACGTGCACACACACACACACACACACACACACACACACACACACACACACACACACACACACACACACACACACACACACACACACACACATCTGCATAGTTCATCTACTCCAACAAGCAAAAGCTCTGCAAGTGTCGAAATGATCCCAAATGGTTAAAATAACTAAATCCACAGAAACCGAAACAGGGGTTCAAACATCTGAACAATTTTATAAGAAATAACAAACACACACAAGAAAAAACAGCAAAGCTTTCAAGTTAAGGACAACTCTTTCTCATTAAATAATAAATATTCCCTTTTAAGTTTCAAAATAGGCTTAATACTGTTCTTAACATTAAGCCCTGGTGGCATATCGGCCCTAAGGAAACTAATCCACCTATATTCAACTATTTCCATTTTTGTGGTCAGATTGTCCCTTCTTACGAAACAAACATTTACCTTTAATGTTTTTGCTACATGTTCTACAGATAATATTGTTTGTCCCAGCCCCCTTTAATAATACATGTTGAGGCCAATTGACATTTGACAACCTTTAGTAGAATCATAAAAATGATAAGTCCACAATAGTAGAAATGCTTTATTATACAAGATAAAAGCTTTCAGGAAACACCCTTCCTCAGTTATCCTTTGTAGAAACACTTTATTATACGAGATAAAAGCTTTCGGGGAAACATCCTTCCTCAGTTGGTGTTTCCCCAAAAGCTTTTATCTTGTATAATAAAGTGTTTCTACTATTGTGGACTTATCAGCTGTTAGCAAATTACTGAGGATTAGAGTTTGGTGTAAAGGAAGGAAAATTATTGTTGTAAAAAAGGTGCATCATCATATCAGTCATGTTGTTTTGGATACGATCCTTTGTTTCCTTATTCCAATGAATGTTGACAGTGTGTTTATTATTTAGATGTGAATACATTGCACAGAATGAAATATACGAGTTTAATATAGCAATAACCCACGCCTGGGTGGGGGTAATGCTGGATTTACCCACAGTTGGTGTGGTTTGGTCACGAGGGCGAAGCCCGAGTGGCCAAACAAAGCCAACAGTGGGTAAATCCAGCATTACCCACACCCAGAAGTGGGTTATTGCTATTATACAATGACATTATTTAAAAAAAAAAAATATTATTTTCTTAAATAATGGCATTGTATAATGCTTCCTTGCTGCCCTTCCGCAGCTGTCTGGTATTCTGTGGCAGTTCTGATGTACTGCGCATGCGTATGCCCATGCAGTACATAAGAGCTGTGGGCAAAAGCAACGGAGAAAGCAAGATCTCCGTTGCTTTTTACAAACTGTTTTGCTATGTTAAATGGGTTTAACATAGTGAGACAGCTTTAAAAAAAAGCAACGGAGAATCTCCGTTGCTTTTTTTAAAGCTGTCTCACTATGTTAAACCCATTTAACATAGCGAATTTTGAAAAGCAACGGAGAAAGCAAGATCTCCGTTGCTTTTTACAAACTGTCTCCCTATGTTAAAGGAGTTTAACATAGCGAGATAGCTTTAAAAAAAGCAACGGAGAATCTCCGTTGCTTTTTTAAAGCTGTCTCGCTATGTTAAACTCATTTAACATAGCGAGACAGTGTGAAGCAACGGAGATCTTGCGTTCTCTGTTGCTGTAAAAAAAGAGTTATAGTAATGGAAAAAGTCCGGGCGACTGGACCTTTTTCCATTACTATAGCTCAGATTTACAATGTGCATGCTGCCAATCAGCGTGCACATTTTTGAATATTAATGGGAGGTCGTTGTATAATGTTAGTGTTTTAACTATGAATGTATTTTTAATTTAGCTTGTTTGTTTGCAGGCACATGTGAGTAATACACTGTGTTTGGGCTACAGCTGTTTGTCTAGCACTTGGTGCAGATGAGTAAGGCCATAAGCTGTTAAAGATCTGCTTCCTGTAACACATGGTTTGATTTTCTTAGCTTTCATTTGTCTTCTACCAGACAACATTCCTGTTGTGCTTCTGGAAAGGGAAACTTGTGTCTAGTGGGCTGTCAAAGGCTGTTACCAACTTTATTACATATTTTTATTTTGAATTCCTGCACCTTTCATGTAGGAGGTAATTAGTAGTTTGCTGTATGCTATTTGAGTATGAATACCAGCAGGTATCTTGTAGTTTATTGGATTTCCAGGTGCACTTTCACTAAATGTGAGTTTCAAGGGAAAACAAGTTTGCTGTTTCTCATACTAAACCTGTTTTCAGTGTGAGAATCTTTTGTTTTGTTTAAAAATTGCTGTTATTGTTTTCTCTACAAAATATGAAAAACATTTGAAATGAAATCCAAATGTCAAACAGTATGTATGTTGACATGTTTAAACAGTGTTTATGGTAATGGGAGAGAAACA
Source organism: Protopterus annectens (assembly GCF_019279795.1). Taxonomy (NCBI): domain Eukaryota; kingdom Metazoa; phylum Chordata; order Ceratodontiformes; family Protopteridae; genus Protopterus; species Protopterus annectens. Next base: position 373,681,174 of record NC_056726.1, on the reverse strand, counting down.
GCCAAGTAATGGAATATTTGCATGGCTGGTGGGGGGGGTATGATTCATTACCCTGCATAGGAATCAATTTGTCCAAAATCCGGCTCTGACTCTGGAATTATATGTTGCAACAATACAGCATTACTAGCCCTTCAAGTAGGTCAGACCTGTACTAAGTGAGGACAGTAGGGATAGGTATTCATGATAATGGAGAAATTGTAGGGAAGTCAAAGGTGAGATGTAGGTGTACTGCAGGTTCTATATTAAATCGTCGAAATACATATGTTCATAGGTTCATAGGTAGGTACTAGGCTATCAGCTATACAAGCCCAGCCAAAAGGTAATCTTGCTTTTCCCACCCAAGCAAATTATTTTCCTGTGCCACTGTCGAGCAGAGCCACAGAAGTGATCCCTGGGGGGAATTTCCTATTTCCCATCCAATCATCAAGATTTTTCTTGAAGAGTACTAATGAGGAGCTTTGTTTGATATAGATAGGTAGTTTGTTCCAGAGTATGGGAAAACTCTGGGACAGGAATCTATCCCACCGGCATGTTCTGTTTATTGTGGTGACAAGGTTTAGGTCCCTAGAGCATGTAGCTCGGAGGAATTGGGATTTCTTTAAGTGGAGCATGTCCAAAGCTCTAGGTGTGACATAGCTTTGTATGTTAGGCAGAGATCACCTATGAGTAGGCGATATGCAATGGAGTAAAGCTGGAGTTTTTTGAGACGGTCTGCGTAGGGCATCTGTTTGTGGCTGGTAATCCTCTTTGTGAGGTATTTCTGCGGCCTTTCCAGTTGTTGTAGATGTCTTGTGAGGTACATACCAAAAGGGGCATTGTACTCTATAATGGGTCTAATGAGTGATGAGCAGAGGGGAACAATGACCTCTTTTTTTTCTGGATGAAAAACCTTTTATGATGAGGTGTGCCACGTAGAAGGATTTCCTGACTACTGTGGCAATGTGATTATCAAAGGAGAGATTACTGTCCACCTATGTCCCAAGGTCTCTTATCACACTTTCGGTGTTAAGTATACTACCGCCTACGTTGTAGTTCATGGGTACAGAGATTTTACCAAAGGGGATGACAATGCACTTTTTGGCATTGAGCTTGAGGCCATGGCTTTGACACCAGGCATCTGTCTCAGTGAGGCCCTTTTGTAGGATGTCCACGTCGTTTGGAGTTTCGATTATGGCTCCTAGTATGCAGTCATCTGCGAACTTCATTAGCCAAAGACCTTCTGCGTTAGCCTGTACTTCAGAGAAGTAGATATCAAACAGGAGAGGGCTCAGGACTGAACCCTGTGGTACTCCACTTGTCACTGGTCTGAAGTCGGATTTGGAGTTTGCTACTTTCACAGTGTGGGTTCTGTCAGTGAGCCAGCTGGCAACCCATCTTGTGACATAGGGATTTATACCAAGTTTAGTGAGTTTATATATAATTCCAGAGTGGGAGATGGTGTTGAAAGCCTTGCCAAGATATAGATAAGCTTTGTGAACCACCGTACCCTCGTCCACGACTTTGGTGACTGCTTCAAAGAAGTCTATCAGGTTTAGGAGACATGATCTGCCTTTTACAAACCCAAACTGGGTGGGGTCCAGAGTTTGTAGATTACCAATGTCTTTGTTTATACATTCCATGATGATACATTCCATGGCCTTGCAGACCAGGCTCATCAGGCTAATGGGGTGGTAGTTCCCGGGGTCTGTGGTGGCTTCCTCCTTATGGAGAGGGATAAACATTGCTGTGCGCCATTCAGCGGGCACATAGCCTGAGGTAAGGCTATGATTGAACATGGTACTTAGGTGGGGTGCCAGTTCGTTCTGTAGTTCATGTAGAACGCAGCCTGGGATGTTGTCTGGTCCAATAGATGCTGTGTTCTTGGCTTTGGAGAGTGTGTTTTTTACCTGTGCAGCTGTTATTACAGGAACTTTGCATTCGTCCTTTATAGAGATGGGCTCTTTAGGGGGTGAGAGGGGGGTAAAGTTATCACTGAACCTATCTGCCAGGATATTGGCAATATCAGTTGGGTCTGTATATTTAGTGCCATTGTGCTGTAACTCAGAGCAGATCTGAGTGTTGTCATTGAGATTCCTGACATAGCTATAGAATGCTTTGTGGTTGCCTTTAGAATCAGTGGTGATTTTGTTTTTACAACTAGCTTTGGAGGATTTTATCAGGGATCGCAGCTTCTTACTGAGGCTGACCAGGGAGTTCCTCCACTCATGGGATTTTACTCTCTTTTGCAACAGTTTCTTCCTTCTGTTGCACAGTTTGTTTATGGCAGGGGACCACCAGATTGGCTTCCTATTTTTGGAGGATAGCTTCTTGATTCTGTTTGGGATATGGGATAACACGATCCATGCACTCATGTAAGTGCTTATAAATTGCACTTGTTAAGATTCAGTAGTCATAACTGTATTGCCATCTGCATGGGTGTCACGAAGTTCACCACTTCTGTCTTAAGAAGCATGAAGTTGGCTTTGGAGAAATTTTTTACCATGGTTTCCTTAATGGGGGGTGGAGGCAGGATGTGGATATCTATGGTGATTAGCTTTTGGTCAGATCAGACCAATGAGGCATTAACTTCAGGTGTGGAACACCGGTCACTCATGTTGGTAATGACTAGATCTAGGATATTGTTGCCCCTGGTCGGGGTGTGGATAAGTTGATCCAGGGCATTGGAGTTTATGAATTCCGGAAAGCACTGAGCGAAGGAGTTGGTACGTGAGTAGTTTTCCCAGTTAATGGTGGGGTAGTTGAAATCACCCATTATTAGGGTGTTTGGTTGAACCCTAATATTTTTCAGTACATCAAGAAAAGAGGATTGGGAATCCTGGACCATGGTGGGGGATCTGTAGCAAGCTACAATTTGGATTGCAGTTTTGCCCAGAGTTAGTTGCACTTGGATAACCTTGGATGCATTATGCTGAGCAACTAGCCTGGATGTGTGGATATCCTTAATGAATATGGACACACCTCTACCTTTGGTATTCCGGTCCAGGTTACTTGGCCGAAAAGTGTGGGATGAGTTATAGCCTGGTAGTGCAGGGGTGCTCGCTGGAGCCTAGAACCAGGTCTCAATCACTGCACAGATATCGATGTTCTCCATTTTAAGGAGTGCCTCGAGTGAGTGCATTTTGAGATTTAGACTTCTAGCATTGAGTAGCATCACTGTCAAAGGAAAAAACTTCAAAGACCAATTCATGTAAGGTTCAGGTATGGCACCCTTTATTACTTGCAGCAAGGAGACAAAGCATGCAAATACAGGATTTGTCTAAATTACTAGTGAGCAGTATGCTATTTTTATACAGTTCTATGAAATGTTACTTTTCTATGGTTGATGTAGTTAGACACAGCTTTCTGTATTACTCTACAGAAAATGTTACTTAGATTTCCTGCTGACATGTTCAGATTTAAAACTCACTATGTGTTACATAGAAAATGTTACTTGGATTTCCTGCTGACATGACTGGATTACTGTTGAGTTACAAAAACATTTGAGAAAAACAACCTGGCCTTGGGGCTTATTTTTAGCCCACTACAAACTTTCTATTCTTCAATTGTGCAGTTCTAATATATATGTGTTACATTTTACCTAGATTCAAGGTACATTTCTAGCTTAGGTACAAGTAATGCTGACTACAGTTTATACTTTCAAGCAGCCTTTGTTTTCATTATCAATAGCTTCAGCAGCTGTGTACTTTCTCATGGCATAAGCAGAAAATCAATAACTCTTTGTTAAGTCTCATGACACTAGTAGAAATTAAACACTTATTATTATTATTTTCATGACATTAGCAGAAATCAAATGCTTTCCTGTTAATTTCCAAAGCATAAGCAGATCATAGCTGAGCATATTTTCATGACATAACAGGATTGGAATGTCTCTAGTAGCTTGTGAAGATTCATGCAGTGTGAACAGAATAAATGTATTAACCCTTTTAAACCTCGAATGCACTAAGCATGCATATTACTAATACATATTTTTCTAACATTTCCCCCCTTTTAATACTTTTATTCTACTTTCAAAATAAGCATAAACAGTTTTTCTTCCCCTAACCTCTTCCTACTCAGGATTTGCAGTTAAGAGAGTCATTCAGTTTAAACTTATGAAAGCATTTTCAATTTTTCAATAATTCTTCAAGTTCAGCACCTTGGTATAAAGTTTCTGAAACTGACATGTCTATAAAGTCTTTAATCAGTCTTTTCATTCAGGGGATGCAGCAGCAAACACATACCACCAGTAGGATCATTCCTACACAGATGGCGATCAGGATGTTCATCTGGATACTGCCCCACCCCCCCAAACAATCTCTGGAAAAAGTCCGTCAATGGATTTGGTCCTGGTTTGGTCATAGCCGACACTTGCTGAATTACCTCAAGGTGATTGTCTATCTCGTGTTTGTGGTCAGGAATATATGAACAGCACTCCTCCTGGATTAAAGCGCAAGTACCTCCTCTCACCGCTAGGGTGAAGTCGAGAGCCATGCGGTTTTGAAGCACTACAGTTCTCATGGCAGTCAGTTCATCAGTCACCAATTCTAGAGTGGAAAAGGTTGCATTGCTCATTATTTCGAGAAGTTTAGACAGTTTTCTCAGTTCCCAGATTGATTTTGTTGCTCCATATGCTGGCAATACACCTGCCCACGAGATGATGGTATCACCCAAGTCCATATGTGACAGTCCATTTTTCCCTAGGCTCACAGCATGATGTTTTTTCCAGCCCGCATTGATTTGCCCTACTGGATTGACAGGCTTTTTGATTTCTCGTCGAACATTTCAAATTTTACCCTGAGGCAAAACTGCTGTGTGTTGTATGGCCGGAACCAGGTACCCCAAATAACAACTGCCGGACCAATTCTCAGGTAACCACTTGTATGCTTTCCTACCACATACAAAATAACAGTCTTCTACTTTGGTAGTAACTTTACTATGTCCTGGCTCTGGATGAAACATTTTTTTGTCAACTATAATCAGTCTTTTATAGAGGTCAGCATTATGTCTTACTTCATCAGTTGTCCTATGCATCAGTTCAAAAAATGAATCATAGCTTGTGTTGCAATAGGAACCTGTGTTATCAGTTTTATTGTAGCATCTGTAGGGAACAGTCACATTGCAATTGCTCCAACCCACCTGAACTGTATCATTTTTGTAAAAACACAGTCCCCTTCTGTCGAACAGACAAGTGCAATGCTACTTTATCTTGTGATGTAAAATCTGATGTATCATAGACTAAATTTTCCCAGGTCTTGTTGGCTCCTAGGGGGACTGAAGTTAATAATAACCCACCATATGCTGTTGACAAAGCTGTGCAAATCCAGCAATTCGAAACATTGAAGGTCTCAGCATACACATATTTGATTGCCTGGCAAGTGTTGAAGTTTGGGTGCCACTCTACATGCATCTCTCCACGTTTATTCGGTTCAGTTTGTGTGGCTGGGAAAATGAATGGCCACAACAAAAAGATTATTTTCACTAGTACAGTCAACAGGATGATTATGCAATACTTCTGAGGAAATGGTTGTTCTGCATTCCTGTTTTCTCCGACTCTCCCGAGTGGTTTTATTGGATTTTTCTGGATTCTATCATTTTTGCTTTTGACATGTGATCTTACTCTCTGCCCTAATAGGACCTTCAGCACTGATGGTTTCTTCACTGGGGTTAAGACGGATCAGTCCTATTGATCTGACCCCCCTTTGTAGCCAGACTTTGTGCTGAGGGCCCCGATGGAGAGGTAAGATTTTTGTCCAGTTCAAAGTTCTTAACTAGTTTGCAGTGTGTCAGGTGGATCCACAAGGCTTGATCTGCAATTTTGACTGCAGTGGGTGTTGAAAGAAGCACCTGGTATGGAACTTCCCACCTTGGTGATGTCCAGTTTTTCTTTTTTATATTTTTCACCTAAACCCAGTCCCCTGGGATCACTGCCACTTCCGATGTTTCGGTTTGTTCTTTATCTGAAACAGAATTTGACTGGAACAGATGTTTAGAATTCAACAAACTTCTCATATATTATAGTCAGCTTCCTGGTCTGCAGGCATGAGAAGTTTCCACTGGAGTGTATAATAAGCCCTTCCAAACAGTTTTTCGAAAGGAGTCAATCCTTTTGCAGTCAGAACAGTTCTCATGCTCAAGAGTGCCACGGGCAAACAATATAGCCAATTCTTTCCTGTCTCAGCTATTAATTTTCTTAATTTATTCTTTAATATTCCATTATGCCTCTCAACTAGCCCTGCATATTGCAGATGGTATGCACAATGATATTTTAAAGAAATACCAAAATGTTTACTTAACTGTTGTATGGTTTGGTTTACAAAGTGTGTACCGTTGTCACTGTATATCCTTTCCGGAATGTCGAATCTAGGGATGATTTCTTTGACAAGTATTTTTGCCACCATAGCTGCATCTGGACTTTTGGTTGGAAAGGCTTCCACCCATCTGAAAAACATATCTACAATGACAAGACAATACTTCTTATTTTCACATTTGTTCAATTCTATGAAATCATACAGAAAGTGTGAAATGGATATGGTGGTGTAGGGAAACTCCCTTGCTTGGGCTTTAATGCCCCTTGTGCATGGTGTTTGTTACAAATTTGGCACATCAAACAAAAATTTTTTAGAGTAGTTTGTAAATCCATACGTTGTGAACACCTGGTTCACCAGCTGTACCATCCCCCCTGTTGAGACATGGCACTGCCCATGGCTCAACAAAGCTGCATATCTAAACAAATTAGATGGTAGTATTGGTTTCCCTTCTTTAGAGATGTACAGCCCCTTTTCGAGAATTGCTCCTCGTTTTACCCATCTTTGTTTTTCAGCTTGCGTAGTGAGTGTCTGCATTGTTTTTAACATTTCTAAGTCTAAAATCTCAAAGGGTTGTAGTTCCTCATTTAAAAGAAATACTTCTGAAGCTGCTTGTTTTGCAGCTGTATCAGCTCTCGCATTACCTTTTGAAATCCTATCTTGTTGCTTGGTGTGAGCTGTGCATTTACAAATAGCTACTTTCTGAGGTAACTGAATAGATTCTAAAAGATCTAAAATAAACTGTGCATGATTGATAGGTTTGCCAGTAGATGTTATCATTCCTCGGTTTTTCCACTGTTGCACAAAAACATGTACAGTAGAAAATGCGTACTGGCTGCCAGTAAAAATGTTTACACTTTTACCCTTTGCTAAGGTACATGCCCGTGTCAAGGCAATCAATTCTGCTGCCTGTGCAGATAAGTTGTGTGGTAAAGGTTTTGCTTCTATAATCTCAGTGTAAGAAACTACTGCATATCCTGCTAGGTTCTGTCCTGCAGGACCCCTTTTGCACAAACCATCTACGTAGTATGTCACCTCGGCATCATCCAAGGGGACATCCGTGGGATCTTTTCTAGGTAGTGTCTTTTGCTCAATTACCTGCAGGCAGCGGTGTGGTGTGCCATCTGCAGGGGTTGGGAGCAAGGTAGAAGGGTTCAAAGTCGTGCATCGTTTAACTGTCATGTGAGGTTGGCTCAACAATATAGTCATACAGGAAAGATGCCTAGCAGGGGAAAGATATGCTACCTTCTCTTGCAGTAAAATAATTGCGACTGCATGAGCCACTCTCAAAGTGAGAGGGTGGAATAAAACTACTGAGGCCGAAGCCTGCACTGCCATTGCAGCTGCAACTACTGCTTGTACACAGTGAGGTAAGGACCGTGCCACTGGGTCTAGTTGCGATGAATAGTAAGCAATGGGGCATTGCTTGTCCCCATACTGTTGTGTTAATACTGATGTCATATAACCTTGCTTATAATCTACAGTTTGGAAAAAACATTTATGGTAGTTTGGTAATCTTAGAACTAATGAGGACACTATTAACTGTTTCAGTCTGCAGAAAGCAGATTCTGCCTTTGGTGTCCATTGTAATAAATCCTGTGCTGCCATAGGCTTTTTATATATCAGGTCAGTCAGAGGTACAGATTCCAAGGCATAGTTTGGAATCCAACTCCGGCAAAAATTAGTTGTACCCAGGAAGGACATCATTTCCTTCTTGGTAGTGGGTTTTGGTGCTTGCAAAATTGCTACTTTTCTGTCCTCATCTAATGTTCTACCTTCCTTGGATATCACATATCCTAGGTATTTGACTTGTTTTTTCCAAAGCTGCAGTTTATTTTTGTTTACCTTATGTCCTTCAGTGGCTAAAAATCGTAATAGCGCTATGGTATCTTCTTTACAATCTTGCTGGGTGGGGGCCGCCAGCAAGATGTCATCAACATAAAGTAAAATATGACTGCCTCTTGGTGGGGTAAATCCCACCAAGTTGCTTGCCATTTCTTGTGAGAATATTGTTGGACTTTCACAATATCCCTGTGGTAGTCGTGTATACATATACCTTTTCCCCTGAAATGTGAAGGCAAACCAATACTGGCTGTCAGGGTGTATCGGTATCGAAAAGAATGCATTGCTGGTGTCTACTACAGAAAAATACTTCTGTTGAGGTTTTAAATCATTCAACAGAGTGTGTGGGTCTGGCACCGTAGGTGCCCTTGGTATCACTGCGTCATTTACAGCTTGTAAATCTTGGACCATACGCCATTCTCCATTTGCTTTTTTAACAGGAAATAAGGGTGTGTTACATGGTGAATTGGGAGATTCCACCAGCAACCCTTCCTTAAGTAAAGCTGCTATGATAGGTTTGATTCCTGCCTCTGCATCTTTTCTTAAGGGATACTGTCTTTTCTGTGGTCTAAATGCTGACTTTGGCATGATAGTAACCAGTCCCGCTGTATGAATAAGTCCTACATCTGACTTTCCTGTCGACCAGAGAGTTTCTGGTATATTTTGTAAGGCATTCTCTTCCTCCTTTAATAGGAGTGCTAATCAGCTGTCCTTGCTAGACTGCAAGTGTACAGCTGGGTCGGTCTGAGTTATCCAATTCAACTTCTGTATTTGTATTCCCTGTTCTGACAGTTCTAATTCTGTCTGTTTCTCCCATTTTGTGACTTTTTCTTCTAGTTCTGCCCATTCTATGTTTTTGTCCTTGGTTAAGCTAACATGTGGTAATCGATTAGATTTATAAAGTGTAAAGAACTCCTGGGGCAATGAACATCTGGCTACACTGTTCCCTTCTGTGTCCCAGTACAGATTACGTAATATCAATCTGTTTGCATGATTTTTAAACAATTCTTGCTCATATTCCTTATCAGGTCCTAGTGTGTTACAATAATACAGGGTACAGTGCAACAGGTGTTGCTTATCAATGTCAAGGGAGGAGAACTTGCTGATGGCTACATTCATTAATTCTACAGTCCCTGGACCAGTCGTAATCAAGTCCTGGCTGTACCAATAAAACATTTCAACCTCCGATTGCACTGCAAAGGTATCAATTTGTCGCTGTGCTTCCATACCCTGCATGGTTGGGACTACTGCTAAACCAAATAGTTGCATGAGGTCTCTGACAAGAGGTTACTGGGCATTTTGCAGAAACAACAATTTTGCTTTTCTGAGTCAATCCTGAAACCGGATCAGTTATTGCAATATTACGGGAGAGGGGATCCCGATACAGCTGTCCATTAGCTGCTTTTACCAGTATGTAATCAAGTGACTCTGTGTTTTCTGGCAGTTTGGAGGGATGTATCAGGGTTCGTGATGCCCCTGAGTCACACAAGAATTTGATTTCCCTCCCTCCCTTCTACCAAGAATGTAACTTCTGGTTTCATGTCTGCTAAATTGAGCTCCAAGCTCAATAAAGCTAGGTCTAATATTTCATTTTCTTCACTGTCACTAACTTCTTGCACTTCCTCTATGTCTTCTGTCACATCCTCTATTCCCTCTATCACATTCTCATTTGTCCTTTCTCTGCTATCCCCTTCTAGTGATTCCTGACTACCATATAGTCAGTCCTCACCCTCCTTGTCTTCTGTGGTTGCCTTATTATTTTTCCTGCAATCCTTTGCCAAGTGTCCCTTTTTACCGCATTTGAAACATTCACCCCTTTTCTTTCGCCCTTTAAAGTCTTCTGATCGCTGATCAGATTGTTTGTTTCCCTGTGAATTTTTCTTGCCCTTTTTCCCGGACTGTACTACATAAACTTCTGCTCCATCTTCTACAGAAAATACTTGAGCTTTCTTTTTCTTTTTGCTATTAAAATGCCTTTCAGCATGCCTAGCATATTCAAGTAATGATTGTAACCTGCTTGTACGATGGTCTACCATGTGTTTTGTAATAAAACTGCTTATGGGTGCAATACTGCCTTTTAAGAATGTATTATTTAACTGCTGTTCATATGGGGAATCTTGTGTTTGATCTTCAGGAACCTGCATTCCACAGTGGTTATTAAAACATTCTAATAATTTGGCATAATACCGGTCAACAGTTTCACCTTCTTGTTGGATGCATTGATTAATGCAAGTCCAGTCTGCCCTAGGCTTCCATTTTTCAGAGATGCGGTCTGTGAGACCTTTTACTCTGTTGTCTAGTTCTGCGCTGCTATGTGGGAGGGGCCTGTGTGCAGCGTCACGGGTATTCCAGTTGTCACTAATCATGTGCCAATCTGGTCCCACAATTTGTCTAACTACCTTTTCGACCTCTTCTCCATTTAAGTTATAACTCAGCCTCATTCCTTGTAAATCTTCTGAGAATTTTCTAAAATTAACTTTTGGATGGGGAATTCCCTCAGTGGCTTTCCGGATATCTTCCGGAGTCCAGGGTCTATACACTAAAATAGTTGGGTCCTGACCGTCTTGTCCTCCCTGAGGATTAGGTACTTCTATAAGTGGGCATATTTCTTCTTCACTCATAAATCGTGATTTCTTAACCATTTAATATAACTCAATGCCTTCATTTGAGTTACCTGCCCATGTTCAAGACCTGGTCCCAATGGGATCTCTAATAAATGGTTTTACTTTTACAATGTCTCTATTTTCAGTGACAACAGGATATCATGGGGGTGGACTAACCTGTTCACTTGCTTAATATGCTAGTAAGGGAGGCATAGGGGCCGATGCTATTACTAAGTTATTGTCCTCCTTATCTAAAAACATTGTTTTTAAATTGTTGTTCTTTTGTTCCATACGGTTTACTTCCTCAATCCACCTGTGTGCCTGAGGAATTCCTAATTTGCGTTGTTTTTTTACCCGACCTTTGGAATCAGTTTTGAGCTGTTTGACAAGTTTGATAAGCAAGGATTTTTCTAATTTTCCATCAAATTCATATTTATTAACCTATTTTGAATAATATTTAATGTTGTCAGCGCACTGCAACTGCATGTATTTTGCATCTTCGGTTAACGGCGGATTTTGGGGTCTTTTTGTGCAATTATTACCCATTTTGTTCTACCCTTTTGTTCGTTACATAACTTCTCTTATTTTTAACGTGGTACCATGGATTTTGTTATAGTCTCTTCAGAATGATTGCCAACCTATTCTGTTTCTCCTGATCTATGACAAGACAGTAATCTTTTCTGTCCATGACTTGTAAAATACAGTCTTGACAAAAACAATACAAATCTAGTCCCTGATCTAAAACAGAAAACAGAAAAAAGTAGATTCACCTTACCTGAGCCTATGTGATTGGTTTGATCACCAGTTCGGAGACCCGTCCTTCAGTCGCAGATCAGAAAGTGGCTGGCCTCTTTTGTACGACAATTCAGTAGGAGGGCTTTTCAAATAAGAACTGATTTGGTTTCTTCCCCGTACGGTTTCAACCACCTGGCCCGTCTGATCTGAGGTGAAGAGAGGGTACCGGTCCGAAGGACCAATCTGTCAAAGGAAAAAACTTCAAAGACCAATTCATGTAAGGTTCAAGTATGGCACCCTTTATTACTTGCAGCAAGGAGACAAAGCATGCAAATACAGGATTTGTCTAAATTACTAGTGAGCAGTATGCTACTTTTATACAGTTCTATGAAATGTTACTTTTCTATGGTTGACGTAGTTAGACTCAGCTTTCTGTATTACTCTGCAGAAAATGTTACTTAGATTTCCTGCTGACATGTTCAGATTTAAAACTCACTATGTGTTACATAGAAAATGTCACTTGGATTTCCTGCTGACATGACTGGACTATTGTTGATTTACAAAAACATTTGAGAAAAACAAACTGGCCTTGGGACTTATTTTTAGCCCACTACAAACTTTCTATTCTTCAGTTGTGCAGTTCTAATATATATGTGTTACATTTTACCTAGATTCAAGGTACATTTCTAGCTTAGGTACAAGTAATGCTGACTAAGGTTTATACTTTCAAACAGCCTTTATTTTCATTATCACTAGCTTTAGCAGCTGTATACTTTCTCATGGCATAAGCAGAAAATCAATAACTCTTTGTTAAGTCTCATGACACTAGTAGAAATGAAACACTTATTATTATTATTTTCATGACATTAGCAGAAATCAAATGCTTTCCAGTTAATTTCCAAAGCATAAGCAGATCATAGCTGTGCATATTTTCATGACATAACAGGATTGGAATGTCTCTAGTAGCTTGTGCAGATTCATGCAGTGTGAACAGAATAAATGTATTAACCCTTTTAAACCTCAAATGCACTAAGCATGCATATTACTAATACATATTTTTCTAACAATCACCCTCAGTTTTTGCTTGCCTGTTCCTGTTACGGTGGTGAATTTGTCATTTGAACCTTGCCTAAAAAAGGCACTATAGGGGCAGCAAGAACCTTAGCCAGTATCCAGACTCCCAGGGGTGACAGGTGCAGGCCATCTCTGTCAAAGTATCGTGGTCTGTCGATCATGTCATCCCAGGCAGACAGATACTGGATCCCTTTAGAATGATACCAGAAGCTTAGCAAATTGTTGAAGTCAATCATTTTGTCCTTGTACTGCAGTATCATTCTGGGTGATGGCAGAATGCTACTCAGGGCTAGGGATATACCTGCCTGGGCTACAAGATCGGAGAGTTCTTCCATGTCTCTTTTCATGTAGTCCAGGGAGGTACATCTCAGGTTGTTCACACCAACATGGACAATGACAGTCATATTTGTACTTGTTGTGGAGTGACCTGAGTGTGTGGGTTATGTGGCGGATCCTGGCACCCGACAGGCAGCTGACAGTAACCTGTTCCTTGTTTAGCCTGGTGAGTGGGACATCAGTGTGCCTGACTATAGAGTCACCTATGACTAGTGTGTTGGGTACGTTGTTTTGCCTTATTGGCTGCAGTTGAGTGGCACACTGAGCCTGCGGGCTATGTGTCATTTGGGTTGTGTTGGGAGGTGAAGGTTGCTTGCATTTCTCCTTTGGAGGTCTCTGTTGCTTGAGCAGATTATTGAGAGCCTCCGCGAATGTCTTTGTGTTTCTATGTGTGGATTTTGGTGGTGTAGATTTAGTGAGACTATGTGATGAGTGTGGTGTGGTGCAAGTGTTTACCTTCTCCTCTTGACTGTCAAGTTCAGTCTTGGTTGGAGAGAGCTTTACCTCCAGCTTGGCTAGATAAGTGCATCTCTCACAGGTTGTAGTGTTGGGTGGTAGGAGGAGAGGGTTGTCTGTGTACATTAGGCAATTTCTACATTGCCTCAAGATGCCCAGATTCATCAGATAGACAGGAGAGAACACTGGGAGCTGACCCTTGGACATGCCTGAATAAAGAACTATTTTCCTCTAGACAAGTGAGGAAAGTGAGTGCAAGAGCTGTTTTTCTCTAAGCAAGTGAGGAAAGTAAGTACCAAAACTGTTTTCCTCTAGGTAATGAGGAAAGTTGAGTGCTGTAGTAATTAGTAGCTTATTTAGTGCTTACAACAAGTTCTGAACAAGTGCTGATCACGAATAAGCAAATTCAAGTGCTAAAACTAAGAATATGTATCTGGACTAAACTAGTTACAGGAAAGGGGGGAAACAAGTGCAAATGCACGCTTTTAAATCAGAAAGTTGAGAGAGATGGAAAAACTTCCCAAACGGCCAATAACTACAATTTCTGGGCCAGAACCACTCCTTATGTGGTAGATAGGTTACCTAATGCTTACCACTCCCACTGATAAGCTAAAAGGCTTCCCTCCAACACAGAAAGCTTGTGGGGCTCAGAAGCTTACATACAGTCCTGGATACAGCAAATCTAAATCTGGACTACACTAGTTACAGGAAAGGTAGGAAACAGGCTTAGATTTTTTTTAATACAGAAAAGTAGCTAAAACAGCAGTAAAAACAATTCAAATGCAGTGCAAGCTAGCACACTTGAGTATTTAGCAATGTTAGACCAAACAGTTTAAAAAAATGCAATTAAATTAAAAATGACTAAAAACAAGTGCAGAAGGAGTCTATTAGGTAGAATGAGGTAAAGAGATGGGACTGGGGGGAGTGTCCCAGATCAAATCAACAGAGGGGGCGGGCAACTGCAAAAGCCTTCAAATTTAAACAACAAGACAGGAATAGGGATTGTGGGTAGGGGAAAACCAACACCTTCAGCAGAGATCTGAAAAACTATACAGTGAAGTCAAAAATAAAAGTGCACAACTCTGAAGTCAGCCAGCAATGATATAAAATTAGTCAAGCAAGAATTAACAGTACACAACTCTGAAGTGCCAGAAAAATATACTTAGCTCTGTATATCTTCAGATAGTTTGAAGAGCACTCTGTCAGGACACAGGAAGGCTCCAGCAATGATATGCAGGCTGTTTCATATTCATCAAATAGATATTCAGCAAAGGCTAAACACTGAAATTCATTACAGCAAAGCATGGAATTTTCCCCAGGGTTAGGAACCACTCACCCTCTAGCACTCCAGTACACACATCACACTAAATCAAACCCACCCAAGTGGGGGCTTCTCCCCCCACACCCACCAATGTGGGGGGCTGCACCCCCCCACACACCCCTAACTATATATACAAACTCTGATATCGTACTCTACCAGTTGGTGCAGAAAATCAACTCTCCTTGCAGACGAGGCTGGTCAGGCTTATGGGTCTGTAAATCCCCAGATGTACTGCTAGGCCAACTTTGTGGAGGGGGAAAGCTATAGCTGTTCTCCATTCTGCAGGAACAAAGCCTGTGGTTAGGCTATGATTGCAAATGGTACTTAGTGGTGATGATAGTTCATGTTTTACCTATTTAGAAGATAGCCTGGGATGTCATCTGGTCCTGTAGAGGCTGTCTTCTTTACCTCGAACAGGCTTTGAAAACCTGCTATTCAGATATGCAAGGTGGGAGGGGAGTTTGGGAGAGGGTTTGTTGTAAGTTAGGATGGATAAGGGAGTGAAATTTTCACCAGACCTATGCACTAGTAGGTTCGCTATCTCTGTGGGGTCAGTATGCGTGACACCGCTGGCCACCAGTTGTGCACACCCCTGCATCCTGCCCTTTAGGTTATGTACATAGCTGTAAAGGACCTTGTGGTTATCCTTGGCAGTACTTGCTAGGTTTCTGTAATGGGTACTATTTTCATTGTTGGTTCATACATTTTGTTTCACTGCTTACTGGAAAAATGTTCAGAACTACACATTTAAAACAGGTTCTAACAAATGGTGTTATTTTAAACAAAAATTATAATTTAAAACGATTTGGAATGTGGATTAAAGAACCTATGCATGTATGCATGGTCCTAAAATGTGTACGGGGTGACATGATTTGAAAACAGCCCAGAGCCCAAGGTACACTTAATCTGTCACTGGCCAAATGCATTTTCAATGAATATGAGTGTTGTTTCATTCTCAATAAATGTGAATTTCAAGAGAAGAGAACTTTACTGCTGCTCATGCTAAGTATATTTTCAATGTGAGACTGTTTTGTTTAGCAAATGGATATCAGGGTTTATGCTCTAAAATTTGAAATCTTTTTTGATAATTTTTTTATAATCATTTTAAAAGTAAAGAACATAGTTAACCCACTGACAAGTTTGAACAGTGTTTATGGTAACTGGGAAGAGACAACCAAATAATGGGACACTGGAATGGCTGTGGCAGGGGGTATGCTTGTTCATTGCCCTGCCTAGGGTCCATTTGACCATGATCTGGCTCTGTAGTGGGGTTTGGTTCTGAGTTCAAGGGTGAATAGCTATCCTCAGGTGTCAATGTATAGTCAAAACCAGGCAGAGAAGACTGATGATGTCCCCAGACTCCCTGACTTTAAAGAACAAAACAGACTGTGTAGGCCAAGAAAATAACACACTGCCCTTGTAACCACTAGTAATTTTCACCCAGAAGAATAGCATACTTCACAAATGTAGTGAGAGTTGGTTCTGAAGTCAAGTCTGATTAGTTATCCTCAGACATCCTTGTGTAGTCGCAGCACAGAAGGGCGGAGCAGAGTGACAATATCTGCAGATAACCTCAGTTTAAAGATCAAACCATAGCACACAGGTGAGTCAGACAACACACTGCCCTTGCAACCAGTAACAAATTTTGCCCAGAACAACAGCCGCATCCATACCTCTTAACTCTCCAGATTTTCGCAAAATGTCCAGATTCTTGCCTTATATTTTTGGTCTGTTCCTCTTAAAAGTTATCACTTTCTGGATTTTTGTGACAAATCAGTGAGGACTCAATTTACTAAATAATGGCAGGCATTTGAGTTTCAGACTTCATATCCTTCAGAAAAATGCAAGGTAACACAAAACCTTTTATTCTAGCAACTTTCCAGGTCTGTGAGAGCAATAGCTAAAATTTGTCTCTGTTTTTGGGACTTTGTCCCATTTTGTTTGACTTTGTCCATATTTTTTGTGTTAAGAGGTTAGGAGATATGGCAGCATCCTCTGTTCTTATCAGCAGATAACTTGCTAAATCAGTTCTAAATGCAGAAATCCATCACAACACAAAGAATCTTCTTCTTCTTCTTTCGGCTTTTCCCGGTTAGGGGTCGCCACAGCGGATCACTTGTCCGCTCATGATTGGCAGTAGAGTTTTACAGTGTCTAGTTGCCAGCCCGACGCCCAACCTTCCACTGAAGGCACACACATGCACACACTCACACCTAGGAACAATTTAGAGTATCCAATCCACCTACAGCATGTCTTTGGGATGTGGGAGGAAACCAGAGCACCCGGAGGAAACCCACGCAACCACAGGGAGTGCATGCAGACTCCACACAGAAGGCACCCCAGCCAAGAATTGAACCGGAGAACCTCTTGCTGTGAGGCAGCAAAGCTAACCACACAAAGAATACTACAAAGTATTTAAATTGGCAGTACCACACTCACATTATGTAATGTAAGTGACAGAAACATATAATTATCATATGCAAGGTAAAAGAATATCAAACTTCCCAAACAGAAACATTTTCTAGGACTGGAAGATATAGGATGAAGCTGGATGGAGAGATATGGAGTGAAAATGTAGAAAAGAATTTCTTCACAGACTGGAGAATTATCAAGTAGTCTACTCACAGATCCTGGCTACTATACTCAATGCAAGGCACTGTAATTCCTGCCTGCTAATTTACCTTTACTTTGAGCAGACTTACTGATGGTTTCAATAAAGATGCAGCTGTTAACACTTGCTTATATTATAAATAACAAAACTACTACTCCCCTTACTATCCTTACAGAGATAGTATTTGTAATTCATTATTGCTTGAAGTACATTCCCTGGCCTATTACTAAGAATTTTAAATAGCAGTGCAATTATGTTTTCTACTCACAGGCTGGCAGGTATGAAAACATCAAGCTAGACAATGAGTTGTATGATGAAGCAATTAGAGAATTTAGGAATGTTTGGTAGGTCCAGATTGGATAACTGGTTAACTCGTGCATAACTTGTCATTGGAGTCTTTCTACACATAAGCTTGAATTAGCTCCTTACACGTGTCAAGAGGTTGCTGACACTTTTTTTTTTACATCTTTTCTTTCATATACTCCTGACTTCTAGATCTTGATAGTGTGCTAAAATGTGTTCAGGCTGAAACCAAGCATGAAATGTGTAACTACTCTCAGAAGATCATGAGATTTATTTTTTGGTTTATTCAGTTTGTATAGTTATTATTATAGCAGCTGAAACATAAGGATCTTTGCATTCTGTGATATGCTTAGTACATTACTGAATGCTGATGCAAATGGTCACATTTTCTCCTAACTTAGATGTCATCTGTTTACTTTAGCTATAAATTACATGATATTAGAATTTGGGAAAAGTGGTGGTAGGAAAGAACATAATGCATTTCCGGATGTTTGGACACCAGTTCCTGGTTATTTTAACCTCTTCCCTTAACAGGTGCACACATATAGGAATATGTTAGCTTCCTAAGAGGAGATATTCCTTTGCAATGTACTTTCTCATTGATATATTATGTGGAGGACTCCAGTTCTTTCTCACTGATATAGTATGCAGAGGACCCCAAAGGGAGGAAGTGACTTGGGACTAGGAACAATGTAACTGAGTCATAACAGAATTAGACATTTGATCATATTACACTTACATGAGGAAATATTTAGTAAACGTAGTTGTACAACTGGTGATTTCATAAAACTGTCTGCTGTCAAAACATTGTAAGTCTGTACACACCTTAAACTAAAATAATTGCACAGAAACCTTTGTACTGTGAGGAGTCCTGACAATTACTTGAGATTCAAGTCTCAGAGTATGTACAGGTAAGGTTATATAGTATCTCTAGCTTGAGGCTCCCTTCTATACATCACTGATTTAAATATTGCAGATTTTTTGGACTTATTTGTAAGTCTGCAAAAGCAATGCTTTGTTCTGCTGGGGTGAAGTTTATTGAGCAGGGGTTTCTCATATAACTTAAACTGCATTAAAGACAGAGTGTGATTGATAAATGAATATGCAGGAAAGTACGATGGGAAATGAGAAGTTTGGGTGCAGCACAACTGATCCAATGTTTGTAGTGAGACAGATAGTGGAGAAGTCAACATAGACAAGCAAAGAGTCCAGCTGGGCATTCTTAGACTTGGAGAAAGCATATGACACATTCCTAAGAAAGCTGATTTTGGGCAGTCCTGCAATGGTTCAAAGTCCCAGAAACATTGGTAGAATTAATGCAGGCTATGTACAAGGACCCAATAACTCAAGTACGAACAGTGTTCGGTCTCATAGAGGGGATCCTAGTGGGAGTGGGGGTGCATCAAGTTCAGCTCTGTGCTCACTGCTGTTCATTCTGGTGATGGACTGCATTAGCAATCACGTTGGAGGGGACAGATCAAAAAAGCTGCTGTATGTAGATGATGTGGCATTACAATCAGATTCTAAACAAATATTAGGGGACTGGAATGCAAATCTAAAGGCACATGGGATGAAACCAAGTACAGACAAGACAGCTGTCAGGACAACAAATAGAGAAGTCAGACAAAGCTGAAAGTTGAAACAGAAGGGGAAATAGTGGAATATGTTAAGAGCTTCAAGTATCTAGAAGTGATGGTTGAGGAGAAAATAAATCTGGATCTGGAGGTCAAAGCTGGAATCAGGAGGGGGTACAGCTGCAGCTAACTGGTAAATGTGTCGATGGTAATGTGTGACAGAAGAATGCAAAAGAAACTGAAAAGTAAGGTGTAGAAAAACATGGTACAGAAGCATGGGCAGAGAAGGAAGAGCAGCTAAGGAAGTTAGAGGTAATGGAGATGAAGTGTCCGAGATCAGATGGGTGGTAGGATGCTCACTGTGGGACTGAAGAAGAAGAATTGATGGCATCAGAGCAGTAGCCAAAGTAACTCCAATTGCAGAGATGGTCAAAGAGAACTGATTTTGGTAATTTGGGCATATATGCAGGAAAATGGAATACGATTTGGTGAAGAAGGTTTGTAAGAGACAGGAAGAAGGCAAGAAGTAACAAAGACATACAGTAAAGAGATGTATGGATTGTGTGTGAGAAGATCTGTGGCAGCCAGGCATGACTGTTAAACAAGGTAGAAGAGTGGCAGCGAATAAACATGGGTGGCAAGAGTTTACATGACACCCTGACCCCATGTAGAAAAATGGCGAAAGTGGGTGAAAGGGGGTTGCTGATTATGATGATGATGTCCCCAGTACAAATTAACACAGTAACAAGGATCAAAATGTATCCTAGTTACAGAAGGAAACCGAAGACTTCAAAAACAACAGGAAACCGTAGAAAGCTCAGTAACTTTTACTACAACACATTCAGATAGACTGAGTAATGGTATGTGTTTAGCAGCATCACTGCATCTGTTATTGAGATTAAATAATTTAATTTTCAAATGCAATTCCCTCCAGTTATTCTTTCCATTGTGTTTCTCCATGTTCCCAACATCCCCTTCAATGGACAGTGTTACTCGAGATGTCCAATACATCCCAGGAACAAGTCAGGGACACTTTCAGCTGACAGGCTGCCAAGCACCTTTGTATATACACCAGTAAAGCACAATCAGATATTAAAAAGTCCACAACCTCGGCAACAATAGTCTCTCCACAAAACCAGTAACCAAAAACAGCTCACGTAGCTACTCCAGGCACAAAAATGATATGTAGGGTGGCAAAATAAAATAAAACAGATTTATTTGTAGTTTATGTTTTGTGTTGCTTGTTTTGTTATGCTGCACATTTTAATCACCACACAAAAACTCAGACCCCTTTAAGATGACCCTGAAAAAAGATCTATCCATGCGCCATGGTCAACTATAGTAGAGATATTGCATTTTCTTATCCACCAGTCTCCAGTAATGGCCTTATTCAGTGACTCCACTACCAAACCCATCCATCATTCTTTTTTTTTTTTTGCAGTCTCTACCTTTCCTATTGTAGCCCTCAACACCCACTTCTCCCGCTAGATATTCTTGGAGTACCCATTACTCCAGTGCCAGATTTTTTTGAAACAAGGTAATCTGTCCTATATTCTGTTTTAATATATTTAATAAATAAATAAACTATTCTAACACAATGTCTTCATCCCCACGTGGCCTTTCCAATGCATATCTGCTATCCCATCCCAACACCATCTCATCCATGCATAGTATATGAAGCTGATGAGCTTTTTCCAACCTAACAAACATGCCATTCCTTTATGATTACTGATTACATACCAGAAGCATGTCATTCTGCTATGAATTCTGATTACAAACTGAACATAATATCTTCAGAAACGTCATTCTTCCGTGACCACTAATTACAAACTGAACATATCTTTAGGAAGCATGTCATTCCTCCATGAACACTGATTATAAACTAGGAGACTGCATTTCAGAAATATGTTATTCCTTAATTAATATCGAATACAAACTGAGCAGGTTGTACTTCAGAAACATGCCATTCCTCCATGAACTCAAACTAATCAATAAAAAGGGTCTATAGCCATGGATATGAACTTTCCTACTGTGTCCGTTACTGGCTTGGTGGATGTGGGCATCCTGAGGCAATGTAAAAATTGTCTCATGTTTACTGACAACCAGCCAGTTCTCAAACAAACTGATATGGTATGTGAGAGATGTATTTACACAACATCACTTGAGGCAAAGCTCTCGCATAAAATTACTCCTAATGTCAATAAGGTTGTATGCAGTACACATGCTGCACCCAACACTCACAATTCAGTACAGACATATAGACCCATTTATACTGAGGCACT
Organism: Protopterus annectens; assembly: GCF_019279795.1. Classification (NCBI taxonomy): domain Eukaryota; kingdom Metazoa; phylum Chordata; order Ceratodontiformes; family Protopteridae; genus Protopterus; species Protopterus annectens. The sequence goes on along the minus strand of NC_056726.1, from coordinate 373,659,753 downwards.
TAGATGCAACCTTTCTAAACCACAAAGACCTCCTAGACAAAGTAAACATAAGAAATACCCCAAGCAGCCCCAAACACACTCTTTCACAACAACACCCACATCAACACATAGAGCTACATCTCCTGGAGTCTCTACCATAGAAACATAGAAACATAGGTTCATACTAAGCTAACTGCCCTTGCAAGCCACTTTAAGCCTAGCCAATTATCCCTTGTGAGACTCAAACCCTGCACCTTGTGTTTGTAAGGCAAACACCTTAACCATTAGGCTACCTCTAAGCCCAGAAGGCAAGTTAACACACAATCCAACATTCTAGTCATTGGAGACTCCATTGTGAGACACACCGATGTCCCTCTCACCAGGCTGAGTAAGGCAAAAGGTACGGTCAGTTGCTTATCAGGAGCTAGGATCTGCCATATTACGTATACACTCAGGTCATTGGAATACAATTACCAGTATGACTCAATCATATTCCATGTGGGACTAAATGACCTGAGATGTACCTCCCTAGACGATATGAAAATAGACATCATAGAACTCTCAGGATATGTGTCTCAGGCTGGTATGAGCCTAGCTTTAAGTAGAATTTTACCTTCTCCAAGGATGATGCCACAATACAAACAAAAGATGATTGACTTTAATAATTGGCTTACTTTCTGGTGTCATTCTAAGGGGGTGCAATATTTATCAGCATGGAAGGAGATGGTCAATAGACCATGCAGCTTTGCCAAGGATGGTTTGCACCTTTCCCCTCTAGGCTTTCAAATATTACTTATAACATTGTCTTCCCCTGTAGTGCCTTTTTTAGGCAATGCCAAAGTGAAAGTACTTCCGACATAGCAAATCAAAACAAAGAAAATCTAAAAGTAATACTCCTCAATGCTAGGAGCCTAAACAAAAAACTACACTCCCTGGAAGCTCTGTTTGCCCTAGAGAATGCTGATGTATGTGCGGTCTTTGAAACAAGGTTTAAAGCTGCGGAGAGCACACCAACAGTGCAAGGTTATAATTCCTTCCACACATTTACACCAGCTACTTCACAGGCAGGGAGTAAAGCTGGAGGTGTCACTATTTACATCAAGAATAAATATACTTCAAGGCTAACACCAAACAATGAATAAAAAATGGTTCACAGATAGAATAAGTGTCACGTCCCAACAATAGTAAATCAGCAAGTTCACTTTATTCAAGGTTAAGCGCTTTCATCTACTGATCGTACATTTCATCAGAACTGATGAAACAACATCTGATGAAATCTACGATTTGTAGATGAAAGCGCTTAACCTTGAATAAAGTGAACTTGCTGATTTACTATTGTTGGGACGTGACACTTATTCTATCTGTGAACCATGTTTTCTTCATTGTTTGGTGATTGTTGGGGTTCACTGATTTACTTTATTTGATACTTCAAGGCTAGTCAAACAGGACAATGCACTTGAGCTGCTCCATGTTCAAATCACCTAGGTAAAATCCAATACCACTTCCTTGCAAGCTATAGGTCCCCCTCTATGACCCAGGAAACCCATGCCATGTACTTAAACTTATTAGAAACACTAACCATCCAACCCAATACCATACTCATGGGTGATTTTAATTACCCCACTATTACCATACTCATGGGTGATTTTAATTACCCCACTATTAGCTAGGAGTTCTATACGACATCAAACGTACATGCACAGAGATTCCTGGATTTTGTAAACACAAACTCCCTGGACCAGATAGTCAATGCAACAGCAGCACTGGATCTGGTCCTCACTAATATGGGAAAGTGCTGCACACCACCTACTGTAATGCTTTCCCTGGTAAGGTCAGACCACAAAATGGTCTCCTTTGAAGTAAAAATAAAACCTGGACCCCCAGCTCAACCGGGAATATTCAGGAACTATTCTAAGGCTAACCTCCTGCTATTAAGTGAGAACCTGGCAAAATTTCAAGCCCCTATAAACCCTGAGAACAGTTCTGCATAAACCCTGTACAATCATGTTAATAGCTGCATAGAGGCAGCTGTACCCACCAGGAAGAAGTACAGAACTAACTCAAAAACAAGCCACCCTGGTGAAATCACAAAATCAATCGGATGTATAACAGTAAGAAGAAAATCATGGCAAAAATTAGGAGGTTCAGTACCCAGAAGGATAAACGAACTCTCATCAAACTAAACAAGCAACTCAGAAGACAAATAAAGTCTACCAAGGACAAATCTGAGATATGTTTGACCTCCCAGGCAAAGGACAACCGCAAAGCATTCTTTAGCTATGTCCGCAACCTCAAAGGCAATACACAATTGTGTGCAGATCTCTTTGTAAATGGAGCCACCTATACTGAGCCAGAAGATACAGCAAACCTCCTGGCTAATATATTCAGCTCCATCTTTACTCCTCACTCCCCCTCAACCTTCCCTCAGGAAATATCATCAAATATACAACTCCCCCAACTATCACTAGGGAACAGGTCCTTAATGATCTCTCTAAGACCAAGAACACTGCATCAATGGGCCCATACAATATCCCAGGATGCCTTCTAAATAGTATGAAACATGACCTATCAGGGCCCCTGGAATTACTATTTAACTGTAGACTCCAAACAGGATTCATGCCTCATGAATGGAGAAAGGCAGTAGTCATCCCTCTGCACAAAGGTGGGCCATCTACAGACCCTGGAAACTACAGACCCATAAGTCTCACTATTTTTTTATGTAAAGCCATGGAAAGAATTATCATGGAGGTGATCAATAGAAATATAGTAAACCTCCAGACACTGGACCCAACCCAGTTTGGTTTTGTCAAGGGCAGATCATGCCTACTCAACCTGGTGGACTTCTTTGAGAAGGTCACCAAAGCAATGGATGAGGGCAAAAGCATTCACACTGCCTACCTTGACCTGGCCACGGCATTTGACACAATACCCCACTCAGGCATTGTTGACAAACTCAAGAGGTTAGGTACAGACCTGTATGTCACCCGGTGGATAGCCAACTGGTTGACAGACAGGACCCAGGAGGTTAGAAATGGGGAGTCCAACTCTACAAAGAGGCCAGTCACAAGTAGAGTCCCTCAGGGATCAGTCCTTGGACTGCTCCTTTTTGGCATTTATTTCTCAAAAGTCGAGGCCAATGTCAGTGGTCTCTGGCTGACTAAATTTGCAGATGATTGCAAATTAGGAGCTGTCATTGAATCTCACACTGACACAAATGTTCTCCAGGAGGGGCTGACACAGACAAATAACTGATGTCAGAGCCATGGGCTAAAACTAAATGCAAAGAAATGCATAATAGTATCCTTTGGGAAGTTATCTGTCCCTGGTAACTATCATATTGACTACACACCCCTTAGAGTTGACCCAGTAGTCAGGGAGTTAGGGGCACATATAGATATAAATCTAGCCTTTAATCATCATGTGTCTACAGTGGTAAGGAAATCATTCTATGTTGCGCAACTTATAAACAAAGGTATGTCATCTAAGTCCAAGGAAGTCATTGTTCCACTGTATTCAGCATTCATCAGACCTGTTACTGAGTACAATGCCCCCTTTGGTATGTACCTAACCAGGCATATCCAGCAACTGGAATGTCCACAGAGGTTCCTCACTGAAAGAATACAGGGTGTAAGTAATATGTCCTTTGCAAACCGCCTCAAGGCCCTATCCCTGTATTCTGTCTCTTACAGGCTTTTGAGGGGAGATCTATGCCTGGCATACAGGGCATTGTCAGGCCCCACTCTGATGGACCTCCTGCATGTCCACAAAAAAAAAAAAAAAACAGTAGCAGAATTACCCATTCTAAAGACTTAAACCTTGCCTGTGATATAAATAGGACCTGCTAGAGAGATAGGTATGTTTCCCAGAGATTATCCCGTCTATGGAACAGGCTCCCCATCCATGTGAAGCAGAGTTCCTCCCTAACACAATTCAAGTGCAACTTAGACAATCGGATGGGAAACCAGAAATTCATCCCTGGTTTGGCACCTATGTCTCTAATGCAAACAGGTAACCTGTAAATGGTTCATCTCCCAGGCCCATGCTTATACTTATCAAGGGTATCAGAACTCGTCAGAGATTTGGGATGCATGGCTAGCCTTAAAAAGGCCCTTATGGTCATTAGCCTAGTAAACACCTATGAACCTATAAAACAAATGTGTTATATAGCCTGAAATAGTAGCCATTTAAAATGTCATGACCCACTACAGTGAGTTCTGAAACACTGAGACTGAATGGCTGAAAGAATGGACTTGTCATACCTCTCTGCCTCTTAGCACAAGAAATCTGGACAAAGGCAAAAATAACCAGGACAAAGGCCCAAAATTAGGGACAATTTTTAAATATTGCTCTTATAAACCTAGAAATGTGATAGGATAACAACGTTTGTATTTGCATGCATTTTCTGAAAGGTTTGAAGTCTGAAACCGAAACTTCTGTCATTATTTAGTGACTTTAATCCTCAATGATTTTCCAGAGAACCAGAAACTTTATGACAAACACACCAAAATTATGAGGCAAAAATCTGGACATTTGAGAGGCATAACTGGTATATCCTAAGTTTGAGATGCCATTTCTCAGAATATTCCCTTTTCTTTGAGGTATGGTGATCTTGGAGTTCGTAAATATAAGTATGGGGGTGGGTGGCTTGCCCTCCTAACACACAAAAAGAAGTTTTAAGGAGAACAGCAATTTTTAGCATTCATTGTTCTCCTGCGTTTTCAGTCTGTTTTTTTTTTTTATTTTGGCTTGTTGACACTCAGCGTTTTGGATGCTGTCATTTCAATAGGAAGCCTTCTGAAACACAAAATTCCTCCTTGAACACTGATTACAAATTGAAGTAAAGCATGTTATGTTTCAGATGGATATTTTGGGGACTTTTAGCAATGGATCATAATGTTACCATTTCATAACAATGTGGACCCACATTTTCAACATGCCATACTTGGGACCGTTCATCATTAACTAACAGCACTATTTTGCACTATATTTGTTTCCTGAAAGGTAATTTTGTAACAAAATTGCAAATAACCATTCTGGGCAATACCATATAATTGTATAATTGCATTGCAAAATTCTAAGATTTGACCCTATAGTGAGCTTATGAAAATATAATCTAAAATTACTGAAAATTGCCAAAAAGTTATTAATGTTTCACTTCAAAAACACGTGCTTGCTATTTTCTTGCTTTTCCTATTTTGGGACCACTTTTTTTATTTGCCATCATTTATGGGACCCTCTCCCTCAAGAATTATACTACTATCATAGAACAATTCAGTAGAGGAGTGTGATTTATCAGAGCAGCTGTTAAATGAACCCCAGAAATGTCCAGTGACACTGCAGAAGTTTGTAAGGCAGTAGTGCACTGTGATGGACATCAGTGCAGAGCTGTTACTTTGCTAGACTTCTAAGTTCATTTAAGCTGTTGAATATTTGGTTATGACATTTAGTTATCAATGCATGGGGTCATTTTTTATTAACATGTCACACCACTGTATGACCAATACAGCTATCCTATATATGTTTTTCTTTTTTTTTTTTATGTTTTTACTTTGCCAGTGAAATCTGTGGCTGAGGTTAGACTGATACACTAGCAATTCCAAACTTTAGGACATGATGACAAAAAAGATAATTATTTTAAAATTCATGCAAAACCTGTGGAAAATAGCTAGGGATATAATCCTGTAGATAAGATGGTGAATGTCTTCTTATAATGTTGACCATGTTAAGTATTTCAGGTTTAAAAATTTCCAGGCTCACATGGTCTGGTCTCCACCCCATGAGCTATATATTACATGATGTGCAGGAAATCAGTATGACTGTGTCAAATGAGTTTTTAAACACCAGATTCACTGATGCCCACACCATTGACATTCTAGTGTTGCCAACAAAAAGAACTACAACTTCATGTTTGTGGGGAAATAAACCCACCACTCCCCCAGCCATGCAAGAAACCCTACTCTCTGCCCACTGGTTTAATTATCTGCTCATCTATTTACTTATGTATTAATTATTAACTATGATAGTCCAACTAAGCTGATAACCTTTTCTAGTGGAGTCACAGGAAGAATAGTTCCAATGTGCAATACAGACATCTAAGACAATTACAGTGATGACAAAATATAATACTATACATGCAGAAGCAATGTGATACATACCTCTTGGATATACTTCATTCTGTAGAGATACCTCTGTGGTTGCTACATATCAGGGAATTGCATGTCTTTGACAGCAGTTACCTCAGTCAAAAAGCCCTATCTCTAACATGGGAGGAGGCAACCATTTCTGAACCTGTCAACGTCAGCAAATTGCACTTTGTCACATGGTAGGCTGGAAATGAAAACGGACATATAATCTAGTACCCACCGTCAGTGTACTAGGAATTTGTCCTAAAAGATGATTTTACATGGCAGCTGTGAAATTGCCTTATTTGGGTGGAACTATAATAACAGTGCCTCAATTTATAACATTCAGTTCTATGGTGTTTGCTGCACAATTACAGATAAGTACTAAAATGTTATGAGCCTGCATTTAATATCAAGAATGCTTTATTCAGGCTTTGGGTAGATATTTTCATCTTCCCAACTTTGAAGTCTTGAATTAACTGTGATACTGACCCTGCACAATTCTGTCCAGAATTATAATCCTGTGGTCTCTCTCTAACAATCGCCATACTACCAGCATGTTTACTAACAATCGCCATATTACCAGCATGTTTACTAACAATCGCCATACTACCAGCATGTTTACTAACAGTCGCCATACTACCAGCATGTTTACTAACAATCGCCATACTACCAGCATGTTTACTAACAGTCGCCATACTACCAGCATGTTTACTAACAGTCGCCATACTACCAGCATGTTTACTAACAGTCGCCATACTACCAGCATGTTTACTTCTTTACTATTTTATTTTATGAAGCAGTCATAAGATGGGTGTGATGAAGATCAAAAAGCTTAGAGCTGGTAAACACATTCTCTTTAATACTGGTAATTTTCAATTGGGTAAAGAGACAGACACTTGGCTACATCATATCATCTTTGTAATATTATTATTTTATGATGCTGAGATGGTTGTAAAATATATGCCTCCTGACTAGTGACTGCCCTCTGCCACCTGCATTACAAACACACACAGACACACACACACACACACGTGCGCACAGTTTATCTGGAATGTAATGAAGTATTCATGTTTTAGTTTATTCCTTCATTATGTTTAACTACACATCTTCAAACCCTAGTTCTGCAACAATATAACACAAGTTATAAAACAAGTCACCATTCAACACTGACATTATTGTTCAAATCACATTTGGGAATCCCATGCCTCAAGTGCTACTTTGTTGAAACTGTCACAACGCGCTGTAACAAATCCAGAAAGTATATCCTGTAAAACTTCAAAAAGATAAAAACATTCCTTCTCTCTAAGTGATGGATGTTTCTCAGAAGCTGATAACCCCAACCACTCTATCACATCCCAAATTGTGGAATACTCCAGGGTTGAGGGAATGTTGCTTACCAGAAGCCATTGGTCTAGATGTTCATTATCTGAGTTTCGTAAATAGTAAATAACTGTGTACATATGTGTGTGTGTTTGTGTATATGTGGGGGGCTGGGGGGTGAGAGAGAGAAAGACAGCATATGTGCATCTGTACTTCATTGTGTTCTGAAAGCATGGAAAATAAAGAAAATTATTTTTTTTCAACCAGAGATTTCATTCCTGAGGTAAATCTTTTATAACTATTTGGTACTTTCAGATTTAAGCTTCTTAAAATAAGTCTTACTCTATTCGCCTGTTAGTGTGTTTCAGCCTCTGGGTCAGCCAGGGCTAATTTATTGAAAAAATAGCATGCTAGTCACTGCTCAATTCTATAATTTTATTATCTTCTACCTCTGTTTATTGAATCATTTTGCAAAACTCCCAGAACTCAGCATTCTGTGCAGATCTGTACAAACAAAAAGTTGTGAGCTTTGATAAGTTCAGCACAAATTTCCTTTTTTAAAAGATACATTCATATGAATGCTCAGACTTTTTAGTGTGTGTGTGTGTGTGTGTGTGTGTGTGTGTGTGTGCACAAGATGATTTCTGTAACAAAATAGATTAGAGCCTGCTTTTAATGAAAGCAGTACTCCAGCAAAATTGTAATACTTTAAAAACTCTTAGATGCGTGACATGACAGAGACTGATAAACAGCCCTGGAGTCATGTAAACAGCTAAGCCAACAAAAGTGCTCCCATTTCTTAGGTGTGGCTGCCTTCTTCAGTGGTGGCAAATTAAATCAAATTCATGCAGGCAACAAAATGACTGGGAACATCCATTTAGTCCCCTCCTCGTGAAAGTGGGAGACAGAAAGACACAGATACATACTTTTTGTATGCACACACGCATGAGGAAAAAAAGAATTTTATGTTCACAGTCTGGAGAGCATTAATGACACCATCTCCAGAGAGCTTTGTCATGTTTGACATTAGGGTGTGGAATAAACACAGTCCCAGGATGATTCATCAGGGCACTTATTAAATATTTTTCAAGTGTGCTAATGCCAAGCCTTCTTGTCAATTCACTGTCAATTCTCGTTTTTTAACAGAGACTTCAAATATACTCAAGAGTTTTCATGCACAAACATCATCAAATACGGATATATTTTTTTCTAAAATAGTTTGCCTGACCTGAAGATATTTAGGAAATAGGTTATTTTCTGTTACCTTTCTGATGTGGCATGTATCTGCTTACCTAGTAAACTCAATCTAAAACTGCCAAACTTGCCTGTATTCTTTCATGCACAGGTGAACTTGTAAGCAGAGTGGTAACCTACTCCTTATTAATGATTTATGAGTCATTGTTGTCATCTGGCTTAACCCATTTTTTATTTAACACTGAGTTACAGTAACAACATTTATCAAGTGTCCATGCAGAGCTACTCAAGACTAGAAGCTTTAATCATTGCACAAATCCCTTAATTCAACATTTTTAATTTCCTGATATAACTTGCTTTGGCCAGTGCACAGTTCCATCTGTTGTTCTGCTGAATGAGCAGTTGTAATTTTGCATTCTGTTAGACTTGCTTATGCAGTTTGCAAGTATACTGCACGTCAGTTGTTAGTATCTCACCTAACAAGCACCTTGTCAGACCTTGCAGCTATGGTAACCTGAAACATATTCAGATGAGGCAGGGTGAATCTGGCAGAAGGCATTAAACTGGTTGAACTGCTTTAAAGTATGGAGACTTTGCAGTTCAGAATCTGGGAGAACTTTCTGGATATAAAGATTAATTTCCTCAGAGATTCTAGATAATTGGCAGACAATGTAACACATTAAAGTAGAAACTACAAGTTATGTAAGCTGCACTTACTCATAACAGTAGATGTTTAAATTCTTCACTACAACAGTAGCTCTTAGGCTTTATAAGTTGTTTTCTACCCAGGAAACAAGAACTGGCCAGTTACAAAAAGGCCTGCCCCCCCAACTAGTTCACTCTGATTGCAGATTGGCTAATCCTGTGGAGGGAAATTAGCTGTAAGGGTGAAGCTTTCATCATGTCTTTCTTGTCCATGCAAGAAGAGAAGGGCTTTACAATCCTGAAATAACAACCAGTAATAACAATAAAACATATAAAGTAGAAACAAACACAACCCTACTTTGTATCCCAGCTACAACTACATACACAAGTAGGGAGATGGGGGGGGGGTGCAGCTACTGCAGCAGAGAGAAATTCAAACATCTACTGCTATGGGTAAGTACAACTTACACAACTGTAGCATATTTATCATTCCAACTGCTGCAGTAGCCCTTAAGCTATATAGGATGAATACCAAAGCCTATCCATCCTTTGGGCAGAACAGATATGGATCCAGGTGACCCAGGAAAATGGTCTTAGCAACCTTTGACCTAAATCTTCAAAAATAATCCAGTTTGTAATGTTTTGTAAAAGTATGTACAGAGGACCATGTAACTGCCTCTGGAATCCTTCTTGAGTCCATCAAGTGTGCCACTGAAGAAGACAAAGCACTAGTGGAATGTGCCTTTATACTTCCTGCAATGGATTTGTCGGTGGGAAAAACAAAAAAGAATAACTGAGGACATCCACTTGGGAATTGTCTGTTTAGACCCAGGGTGTCCAATTTTTGCTCACTGAGAAGAAATAAATACTTGAACAGCTTTTTTAAAGGGCTTAGATCTGCCAAGGTAGTATCTGAGCTACCTATGCATGTTCAGACTATGCAGAATCTGTTCTCCTTGTTTTTTAGGTTCTGGGTAGAAAACTGGAAGACTGATGGCTTCATTTAAAGTAAACGATGAAACCACTTTGAGCACGAATGAGTGGGTTGTTCTTAAAGGTACCTTGTTACTGTGTAAATAGAGTTCAATACCATGAGAGCTTGCAACTCAGATACTCTTCTTGCAGATGCCAGAGCAATGGTGAGTGCAGTTTTCCAAGTCAAGAACCTTAAATCATCTTAATTGGCATGTTCAAAAGGTGATATAGTCAATTTTTCCAGCACATAATTGAGATCCCTGGGAGGAAGAACCTGTTAACAATGAGGTTTCATGTGTAAAACTTCCTTCAGAGAAAGTTTAATAACAAAGAAGAAAAGAGGAAGATCCATAGGCAGCCATGCTGAAATGGGAGCAAAACTAACCTTTACAGAGGAAAAAGTGAGGCCAGAGGCAAGAAACTCACACAAATATTTGAGCAAAAGTAGCACAGAAAGCCCTGATGGGCCCCTGGTTAATGGTTAGGCACAAACTAGAAAATCACTTTCACTTACCAACACAGGATTTTCTAGTAGCAGGCTTTATTGACTCCTTTAGTACCTGCTGTAGGCTCCCTATTACACTGTTGCAGACGCAGGTTGTCGAATGCGTCCTTGTCGAACTGTAAACTGCGAAAAGGCAAAATAGCGAAGCAGTTTTTCAGTGAATTCTTTCCCGGGGAAAGAATTTGTTTGGCCACTTTTGCTACTTTGCCTTTTCTGCACTGTAGTGCAATCTTGGAGTTGGTATATTTAAGTAGGGGGGTGGGGGTGAAGCCCCCCACATTAGGTAATGTTTTACAGTTTTTTGGGGTTTTTTTAATTTTGGAACAGCAATTGTTTTCCATTGAAAAATAATCGCTGTTCTGAAGTTTCAACGTTTTTAGCTTTCACTTAACTGGGATCGATTATCTGTTGTTCGCTCTTCTGAGCATGTGATATGATAATATAGACCCCCCCACTGTATGCCCTCATGAAATAAGTGCCTAAAAGGTATTAAATCTGAGTCATCCAGGTAGCCAGTTGAAGTTTATTGATATTGGGGTACATCAAACTCCCCCTGCCTTGTGTGAGTAGATCCAGTTTATGAGGAAGACTGTGCCAACTGCCCTTAGCAATTTCTGTAAGAATGAAGTGTGATGATGTGAGGTATTGCCAACTATGCCAGGAGGAGTAGGGCAGTGGATGTGTAACATATGCCAGCATAGCTAGCTGGAGTTTGTAAAGAAGTATATGTAATTTTATATCAAACTGATTTGTACAGCTACTTGTGTTAAAAAAATATTTGTAAAGTTGCTTGTGTTAAAAATGTACCAACATTGGGTCCTGCTGGACAGAAAATAAATACACCTGTATGTCAGACTGTATTGTAACTGTTGGACTGAATATATTGTAACAGAGGATACTGGAAGAGAAGAAGTTAATCTCAGACCAGCTAACTTTGAAAAATAGTCTGAAATTAAATTACATGGTTTATGCTATAATGATTGCATCTTACAGTTTTGATTGCAGCCAGAGATAAAATGTCTGTGAAAACAGGACTAAGAACCCTACTATATTCTCATTAGGTGTCAACTAATTGCAACCCTGGAAGGGTGGAAGTTTTGAAATGGTTTTATAGCTTCCAGATACTATAACACATCTTAGTAAAGCTCTGTCTGTGTGTATGGTAACACATATGTGCTAGATTCTGGTTCAATTTCTAGTACAGTGGGTAGTGTGGGAACCAGAAGTCAGATGACCAGATATATGTGATGCCATTCTGTAATCCAGTACTAAAATAATGTTTTAATACTAGATGAGACAGACGTCTCAGGGCAGTCTGTTTTTGAAACCTGACAAAGAAGAATCAGTCACCCACTTCATCTTGCCTTGCTTTAGTAGGTAACCAGGGAATAGTAATTCTCTAGATCCATCATGAAAATATAGTGAGATGAGTTAAGTAGCGTATCTGTGTGAATCTGTCTATCTGTGTTATTTTTAATATTTCTTGTGATTGAAACTCTGGAGTTTATTGTAAGTAGATATTCAGTATTTTCGTGTTCTTTTATTATTTTTTATTAAATATATTTAAACTTTTCATTGTGGATGGTCATTTAGAGAATATTTTAACTTTTGAGAGTACTTATATTTATTGGTGACACTATGGCCACAGCTGAAAGTATTGCAGCATTGGTCAAACACTACCATTTGTATTAGTATTAATTTTACTCAGTATAATTGGGTACCCTTGTAAGAGCCTTAAAGCAGCTAGCTGGTGGCAGTATAATGAGTAAATCTGTCCTAGCCTTTCCCAAGTCTGTGTGTGTGTGCGTGCGTGTGTGTGTGTGTGTGTGTGTGTGTGTGTGTGTGTGTGTGTGTGTGTGTGTGTGTGTGTGTGTGTGTGTGTGTGTGTGTGTGTGTGTGTGTGTGTGTGTGTGTGTGTGTGTGTGTGTGTGTGCGTGTGTGTGTGTGTGTGTGTGTGTGAATGCATGTGTGAAAATCAAATCTCAAAAAGAGTGTGTGTCAGCTGCTTGGAGCAGGGACACATGGTACTGGTTTCACAGAGAGGGTGGTGGAGGGCTTGGCTTGAAACACTCGGCTGAGGACTCAACTCTACAGCTGTGCCAGTGGGGAGTCTTACTGTGGGGCTGGAGAGAGACAGGGGAACCCAGCCCCTGCACTGAGTGTGTTCCCTGGGTGCTCTTAAGGGAAATTGTGCTTGGTGCAGAGAACTGCATCTGGAAATACTGTATCTGTCTTTGTTCCAAATGAACGTCCCTCACTGGTGTCAGTGGTGAGGATTCAGGCTCCTTGTTTACTGGCCCAGAGGATGGATATCACACATTGGTGAGCAGTGGTGTGAGTATTAATTAAACTTCTGTAGCCTGTAGGTAGTTGTCACTGAAGGTGTGTGTGTACTCTCAGCAGCCACAATGTAAACGTACATAGTTTCATTTTCACAGCTGTTTTATTTTTTTATTTTTTGTTAGTTTAGTCTAGTCAGGCAAAGCAGGCAAAGATGTCAGCAGAGGATTATGGCAAGCTGGGAAAGAACCAGTTGACCAAGGTGTGCAAAGCCAAATGTCTGATGCATGCCAACCTGACTAAAGAGGAAATTATTTCAGCCTTAGATATAGCTATAGCCTAGACCAGCAGCCAGGAGGATAACCAGTCTGGTGATGGGGATTTGCAGACCATAGAATCAGGACAGTTCACCTTTTCCTCAGAGGATTTAAAAACAAGTCTGAAGTTAAGGAGACATGAAATGGAGTCCAAATGTTTGAAATTAGAATTGGCAGAGAGACTGTGGCATTTTGAGGTCAAAGAAAATGAAAGACTATGGGTTTGGAGGCTGAAGAAAATGAGAAGCAACGTCAACATGAGAGGGAGATGCTGACTCTTTATTAGGGTCATGGAGGTAATGGGGAAAGGAATAACAGAACCCCAGAAGCAATAAAGGTCAGTACATTTCTTCTACAGTTTATAGAAGGTGATAATTTTGATAGTTTTATTCATGTATTTGAAAGAATATGTAAACAGTATAATGCTGACCAAGGGCTCTGGGTACAGTTCTTGACCCCCTTACTCCATGATAAAGCTGTAACTGCTGTTTCTAAATTGTCTGATACTGATGGTTTAAACTATAATAAAGTTAAACAATATTTATTGGAATGTTTTAAGGTAACACTTGAAGCTTACAGAAAAAAGTTTTGTGAGCATAGACACAAGACAAATGAACGTGTATGTGATTATAATGCTGTGTTAAGCACTTATTTTCATAGGTGTTTGAGTGGGTGTCAGGTCACCACTTTTGAAAAGCTGGCAGACCTTTTGGTGAGGGAACAACCCCTTAGCACTTTACCTGAGGGCATGAGAATCTGGTTGGTAGACTAGGAGTATAACTCTGCAGATTCGGTGTGGAAAAAGGGAGATCTCTACTTAACAAGCAGGGCATCACTGCACAAGAAGGGGATATCCAGTTCTGCACATGGATATAAGGGAACCCATGGTGAGCAGCCTAAACTACCCCAACAGAGTCTACTGGTAACAGGGGAAGCCAATAGTTCAAGGGTTAGATGTTTTAAATGTAACCAGTGGGACCATGTAGCATACAAATGTCCACAGAAGCAAGTGACAAGTTGTCTGGAGACAACAAGGAGTACCAAACTATCACCAGAGTTTATTTCCAATCTTAGTGGATGGAAAACAGGCCACTGCTGAGAGAGACACAGCCTCTGATATAACCATTGTGAAGGCTGCAGTTGATTAAGAGGAGCAGTACTTGCATGAGGACTGGGAGGGTGGAAAAGGAAGCAAGCAAGTAGGTGTGTTTGAGGATATCCCTTCAGTTGTCTTGATAGAGAATGATTTTGATAATGCAGTACCCTGTGTGCATGCAGTTATATGCAGTCAGGCTTGGAGACAGGTATGTGGGTCTGGTAGCCTGGGGAGACTGAAACAGGCCCCACACCTGAAGCCAGGGCTGGTGAGGTGGCTACTTCAGGGATGGAGATACCCTGTAGCAGGGACGCTGAAGGTGAGCCACAGCTGCAAGTAAGTACTGATGTTCCCTTAAACAGAGCAACTGCAAGGGTAGAGGTTTGTGGTAGTACCCAGGCTGACAGTGAGGCACTGCTGACAGAAGATAACAAACTTCCTGTGGAAGGGGAGGTGGGAAAGGTCACAGAGGTAGAGGTGAGACAGGCTCAGCTCTTTCACCCTACACTAAGAGGCTTGAGGGAGGTAGCTAAGGAGGGACCTGATTCTCAAGGAAAAGAGGACTCTGTATAATGGAACAAAAGGTTACTGTATAGGTACTGGACCCCTGAGGGAGGCCTAGAGGGTGAGGTAATACAGCAGTTGGTAGTACCTAGACCCTTCCATCTGGCTCTTCTAGCCATAGTCTATGGCATTCCTTTTGCAGGTCATATGGGCATAAAGTATACCAAGAAACATATTATGCACAACTTTCATTGGCCTGAGATTGCAAAGAATGTAGCAGGGCACTGCAGGACCTGTGAGCAGTACCAAAAAGTAGACAAGACAGGAGACAAGGTCAAACCTGGTTTGATGCCTTTCTCTGTGAATGCGGAGACATTTTAGAGGGTAGCTATGGATATTGTTGGGCCTCTGAGTACTCCAAGTTCCACAAGGAAGAAGTATATCCTGGTGGTGGTAGACAATGCTACTGGATACCCTAAGGCAGTGGCTCTGTTCACCATTGAGGCAGAGAAGGTGGCAAATGCTTTCTTAGAGATTTTCAGCAGGGTAGGTTTCCTGAAAGAAATACTGACTGACAGAGGTAACAATTTTATGTCAGACCTGCTGGCTTGTAAATGGGGGCTCTGTGGGGGGGGGGGGGAACACCTAAAGACCACCTCCTACCACCACCAGACTAATGGTCTTGTGGAGAGATTAAACTCTACACTAAAGACCACTCTATGGGCACTTGCAGACCAGTTTGAGAGAGAGTTGGACAAATATTTGCCCCATCTGCTCTTTGCATAGAGAGAGTTACCCCAGGAATCCACAGTTTTTTTCACCCTTTGAGTTGCTGTATGGGCATAGGATTAGGGGCCCTTTAGATTTGATTCATGGTGGCTGGGAGTGTAAGTGTAAATCCCACAAGGAGTCTACTATGGCATATGTCCTAAACCTCAGGACAAGGCTTAAGGAGATCATGGGCTTGGCCCAGGAGAACCTGGCAGAATCCAAATAGCAGGAAATGTCTGGCATGACGGGAATGCTCAAGCCCGAGAGTATACTGTGGGATAGCAGGTTATGGTGCTCATTCCTGTCAGACACAATAAGCTGCAGGCAGCTTGGGAGGGACCCTTCAAAGTGGTAAGAAATGTCAGTGATGATAACTACATGGTAAACCTGCTAGGCAGGAGGCAGGGGCACATATTGCACCACGTTAGCATGATGAAGCCTTACCATGATAGGGAGGGTCTTGTGCTAAGTATTTGCAGTGTGTGTCAGGAGGAGTCTGAGGGGGATTTATGGCAGCATTGAGCCAGCCAGCAAAATGCCAAGTTATTAAGTTGTAGCCTAGGGTTGCAGGCATATGACATGACAGTGCACCACCATAGTGGAGTAAGCAATTCCAATACAGATGGGCTGTCAAGACAGGGTATGGGTTAGTGTATTCCCAGACAGGCTCATGTCCCCTCAAGCCACATTTCTCAAGGGTCAGTTGAAAAACTAGCTTGGGTCTTCAAAGGGAGGAGAGATGAGATGATGTGAGGTATTGCCAGTTATGCCAGGAGGAGTAGGGCAGTAGATGTGTAACATATGCCAGCATAGCTAGCTGGAGTTTGTAAAGAATTATATGTAATTTTATATCAACCTGATTTGTACAGCTGCTTGTGTTAAAAATGTATTTGTAATGCTGTTTGTGTTAAAAATGTACCAACAGTGGGTCCTGTTGGGTAGAAAATAAATACACCTGTATGTCAGACTGTATTGTAACTGTTGAACTGAATATATTATAACAGAGGACACTGGAAGAGAAGAGGTTAATCTCAGTCCAACTAACTTTGAAAAATAGTCTAAAATTAAATTACCTGGTTTAGGCCATAAAGATTGTATCTTACAGTTCTTATTGCAGCCAGAGAAAAACATGTCTATGAAAACCAGGACTAAGAATCCTATTGTATTGCCCTTTGGGATGAAACAATTGCTACCCTGGAAGGGTGGCAGTTTTGAAATGGTTTTATAGCTTCCAGATGCTATAACACATCTTAGCAAAGCTCTGTCTGTGTGTATGGCAACACATATGTGCTAGATTCTGGTTTAGTTTCTAGTAAAGGGAGGTAGTGTTGAAACCAGAAGTTAGATGACCACATGTATGTGATATTATTCTGTAATCCAGCAGTGAAATTATGTTTTAATACTAGATGAGACAGAAGTCTCAGGGCAGTCTGTTTTTGAAACCTGACAAGGATCATCCATCCACTTCATTTTGCCTCGCTTTGGTAAGTAACCAGGGAATAGTGATTCTCTAAATCAGTCAGGAAAATATAGTGAGATTAGTTAAGTACTATTCTTCTGTATCTGCTTGAATCTATTAATCTGTATCAGTTTTAATATTTCCTGTAACTGAAACTCTGGTGTTAGTTGTAAATAGATATTCAGTATTTTCATGTTCTTTTATTTTATATTATTAAATATGTGGCTGGTCTTTTAGAGAATATTTTAACCTTTGAGAGTACTTTATTTGGTGGCACTGTGGCCACCCCTGAAAGTCTTGCTGCACTGGTCAAACACTACCATGTGTATTAGTATTAATTTTACTCAGTATAACTGGGTACCCTTGTAAGAGCATTATAGCATGTGGCTTGTGGCAGTGTAACTACTTTACAGTCTGGGCAAAGGGTAGCAGAGTGACTAAATCCGTGCCAGCCTTGTGTGTGTGTGTGTGTGTGTGTGTGTGTGTGTGTGTGTGTGTGTGTGTGTGTGTGTGTGTGTGTATGTGTGTGTGAAAATCAAATCTCATAGAGCTTGGAGATGGGACACATACCACTGATTTCACAGAGAGGGTGGTGGAGGACTTGGCTTGGAACAATCTGATGAGGACTCAACTCTACACCTGTGCCAGGGTGAGTATTATTGGAGCCTGGAGAGAGAGAAGGAAAGCCAGCCCCTGAACTGAGTGTGTTCAGAGAGCTGCATCTGGAAATGCTGTGTGTATCTATCTTTGTTCCAAGTGAATGTCCTTCATCAGAGTCAGTGGTGAGGATTCAGAGTCCTTGTTTACTGGTCCAAAGGAGGGACGTCATATGGCAAACCAATGTTGCCTGGGCCAAAAGGAGGTTGTCAAGAAAGGAAATACTGCCAGCCCAGCTATCTGGAATTTTGTAAATAATTATATGTCATTTGTGGATATTAGCATGATTTATATTGAAGTGTAACAAAAGGGAGATACTGTCAGCACAGCTGTCTGGAATTTTCTAAATGGTTATGTGTCAGTTGTGAACATCAACATGCTTCATGTAAGATGCTTGTGTTACAAATGTATTAGAACTGTATGTCATATTGTACAGATGTGCTGAAGAGATATTTTGTAAAGTACTGAGCAGAAATGTATAAACACTATTGTAACTGTTTAGATGTATGTATTTTAACAATGGAAACTGCAACACAAGAAGTTAACTTCAGAAGAATAGTTGAAATTAAATTACTTTATGGCTGGGCCATAAAAAGAGATGTTATCTTTCAGTTTCAGTGCAATGGTAGACAAAATATCTAGTATTAGAAGTTGTTTTGTATTTCTTTAAATATGGAGGAATGTAAATTATTTTACGACCTCCACCATTTGCCAAAAGATCTGAGGTCTATATATTTTCACAGGTAGATGTTAAATGCTACAAACTGCATCAATGGTTGGAGTCTGGAAATTGAAGTCAGATGACAATAAATTATGTAATTCTGTAAGTATCCCAGCAATAGTATTTGGGATATTAATTTGGGAAGTCTCTGAGAGAGAAAGATGACATTTTGTATTTTGTCTTTGACCTGACAATAACATCCACTCACCACACCTGCCTGCTTGCTCTGTAAATAAATCTAGGGAACAGTATAATTCTTTTAGATATAGCCAGGAATATAGCAAAGCTTAATTTAGATGATTTTCTTTATTTATTTGAGATTGTCCTGCATGTTGTTTTAAATATTTCCTGTGATTTTGAACTCTGGTTTAACTGTGATTGTTTACTGAGTATTTTCTTGTTCTTTTATTATCTGTTATTAAATATATTTAAACCTTTCATCGTGGCTGATATTTGTGAGACATATTTAAGTTCTGAGAGTATTTGCATATTTATTTGGTGACACCGTGTAGGCCACTCCTAATATTCTTGCTCTTGGTCAAACTACCATGTGTATTGATAGTAACATTACACAGTAACATTGGACACCCTTTGTTACGGGCCATAAAGTAGCTGATAAGGACATGGCTGGTGGCAGTGATAACTACCTTATAGTCTGGGCAAAAGGGGACATAGCTAGTAAACCTGTGCCAGCCTTATATATAAATCAAATCTCAAAGAGTGTGTGTGTGTCATCTACTTGCGCAGGGACACAACGCACTAATTGGACAGAGAGGGTGCTGGAGTTCTTGGCTTGGCCACTCAACTGAGATCTCAACTCTAGAGCTGTGCCAGTGGGGAATCTTACTGGGGATATGGAGAAAGAGGGAGAAACCAGTCCCAGACTGACTGTGGTCTCTGTGTGCTTTTAAGGGAAATTGCACTAGATGCAGAGAGCTGCACCTGGAAATACTGTGTGTGTACTTGTCATCCTCGCAATGTACATTCCCCACTGGTGCTGTTGGTGAGGATTGAGGCTCCTTGATTACTGGGCCAGTGCTGGGGCATCACAGGGTTCACCACAGTTATCTGGTTTATCCTTTTAGATCTTCATTATTACACTGGATATTAGTGAAAATGAGAGAGAAGCAAGAAGGAGCATTCCCTTCCAAGAGAATAAAACTGCATCTGTTTTCCAGGCTTGTTTGCAAGGAGCCCTGCAACAAAACTTATTTAGTTGTCTGTTTTGAAAAGAAGCAAACAGATTTATTTGAGGTGTTCCACACAATTGTATCCATTCCTGGAAGTCCTCCTCATTCAGCTTCCATTCATAAGGTCCTGGTTTTGCTCATCTTATCTTCTGCTATATTTTGCTCTGACAGAATGCAAGCTGCTTGCAGGGTTAGGAAATGCTGAAGAACTAACTTCCAAGTCACCATTTGCAGCCCACAAAGGAGGTACAACCTTGAACCTCCATGGTTGTTAATATACTACACATCTATGGTATTGTCTGTAGTCAGTTGAAGAGGTGTTGGGAACCAAAAGTGACGGAGAGACTTGAAGGCAAGGGGTGGGAGGATGACATAATGGTTAAGGTGTTTACCTTAAAGACACAAGGTGCAGGGTTTGATTCTCACATGGGGTAAATGGCTAGGCTTCAAATGGCCCAAAAATGGCAGTTAGCCTAGCACTAACCTATGAACCTATGAACGTTTTTGTATAGGCCCCAGGGCCGATTTGTATAGGCCCCAGGGCCGATAGCCTAGTACCTACGTATGAACCCATATGATTGGATGGGACATAGGAAATTCACCCTGGGGATCACTGCTGCGGTTCTGCTTGACAGTGGCACAGGAAAATAATTTTCTTGGGTGGCAAAAGCCAGGGTACCTTTTTGCCTGGGCTTGTTTAGGCCCCAGGGCCGATAGCCTAGTACCTACCTATGAATCTATGAGTACAGCTAACCTATCTTTTCAGTTTATGTGGTTTGGTCTGTCTGATGGATTCCTCAGACCTCACACCTTTGCCCTCTAGAAACTGCTGCCCAAGAAAGATTTGACACATCTGTGGTGACAGATTTGTATTGGATCTGAGGAGAGAAAGGGATACCTGGGTTTAATTGAATATGTTGTCTCCACTAATGCAGTCCCCTTTTTATAAATCCCCAAACAGGAATTTGATACTCCAGAGAATGTATATGCTGGATCCATGCAATTTTTAGAACCCATCACATTTTTCTTGTGTACAATCTGGAAAGAGGTATCATGAAAATAATAAAAGCTGTGAACCCAGGGATCCTGAGAAATTCTCTTGCAAAAGTCTGAGATTGATTGGGGAAGTGAGCCCGGACTGGTCAGGAGAGACACAACCCATGTTAATGACTCTTGACATCTGGATGAAAACTCTGCAAAGACAAGTAAGTTGTTTAATAAGGAAAGATGTGAATTCCATTCAGTCTGCAATAAGCTTATATATAGGGTTAGACATTTTGTGAACACCATTAGAGATGCAAATAAACTGATAATGTAACCCAGAAACAGAGCACATTGGAAATTTCCTGAAACCTGTGGCTATGGGAATATGGTAGTAAGCATCTGGTCTGGAGTGACCAAGTAAGTCATGTGAGGAATGAGAGTTAACGGCTACTATAAGGTTAACATTTTGAACTTTGGAACTTTCACTTACATATCTCAAAGTGAAAAATCTTGTACTGGTCTCCACGGAGCTTCTTTCTTTGTTTTTTTTTACTGGAAACATATAGGCCTTTGCCTCTTTGACTTAAACTCGCTGATTTTATGACTCCCTGAGTGTGTAAAGACTGAAGATCCTAAAGAAACAAATCAGTGTGATTTGGAGGGTGGGGAGGTTTTCAATTGAAAGGAGGTTTTTATATCAGGTGTTATCTTTAACCCACCTGTGCCACTTTTAACACACTTCAGACCACAATAGCCTTATGTCATAGGGGAATGTTGAGAAACATTTTTTTTTCTGTTTTGGGGGGCAGATTTGTAAAGATATTGGCTGGGGGGAGCTGAAATAGTAAGGAATGACAGCATGGTCATTCTGTACTGTTGGTCTATCTCATTTTCAGAAAAGACTCCTATTTTATTTTATTTTATTATTTTTTTTTACAATCCAGCCA
This sequence comes from Protopterus annectens, assembly GCF_019279795.1. NCBI lineage: Eukaryota > Metazoa > Chordata > Ceratodontiformes > Protopteridae > Protopterus > Protopterus annectens. The sequence continues at coordinate 373,638,084 of NC_056726.1, read as the reverse complement.
TCTCTTTTTGTATTATGTTTGCCAGAAAATGGCCAGACAATGTCTCCTTATTTAAAACTGAATCCAAAATTTCAGACTTCACATCATCATCAAACATCTGATTATGTACAGAAGCATATCTTGTCAACACTGTAGCAGCGGCCCTAGATACAGTATCTAAACAATCATATGCATTCTTCAGCATATTTAGATACCTGAGAAAGGACAGAAATAGTTTTGTTTAAAAAAAGAGGTTTCTTCCATAGGAAGAGTGAAAGCCATGTCCCCCAGACTGTCCATATGACAGAGCTTATATTTCAACATATATTCCTAGTGTACCTTATATAGCTTATCTGCTTTTTCGGGACTGATGGCTGGACATCAGGATGAATACAGCTAGTATGCAACATATCCTGCAGAGCTGGTGGTATAGGAGTTATGGGAAATTAGGTTTATCCATTTGTAACATGTCATAATATCTCCTCAGTGCAGGAAGAACATTTATTTGTTCCTATGAAAATGCATCATTTATTCTGGCAAAGGTCTGATTAACAGAAAATTCATCCACACCATACCTCAAGAAATCTGGACAGAACCTAAAATAATGAGGGCAAAGGCCCAACATTATGGACAGAGTTTAAATATTGCTCTTTCAAACTTATAAAGTTGCTAGAATAATAAGATTTGTGTTGACATGCATTTTCTGAAGCATATGAAATCTGAAAGTGAAATATATGGCATTATTTAGTGACTTTACTCCTCAGTGATTTGACAGAATACCACAAATTTTATGAGGAAGGGACCAAAAATATGAGACAAAAATCTGGACATTCTGTGAAAAACTGGAAAGTTGGGAGTTATACTCCACATGAAGATAAGAATTAATGTTTTTCCATCAGAGTGTTGTGCTTGGGAATCTACATGAGAATGTACCCTACCTATGTCAAAATCAGAATCAGAGTCATCACAGCCTGTTTCCACAGGAAGAATTTTTACAGGGACTGCCAATCTGTATATGATTATGATTCTGCATACTAGGATTTATTGTCTCTAATGCCTGCTTAGCCAAGGTAAAGAGTTTATGTTTTTAACAGTAATATTTTCATTAGAAGAACAATAGGAGTTCCAGCATAAGACTGCTGACTCAAAGGAGGGGCATCTACTCAGACTAATGGACTCTTCCCCAGTTACCCTGAGAAGAATCTTCTGGAGTGTCTCTCAGACCTAAAGAAAATGGTTTTCTCATGCCCATATTGAGCACTAGAAAAGCTAAAGAGGATGTAGCTGATCTCAGGTACATGCTGGCTGAAAGAATTACAATTTAGGTGGACAGAGAATTAAATACGTGGTCTGAGGAATAACCAATGATCATTGCAGGTTCCCTCACTATCAGCTGAGATGCACACTCACTCTACAACGATGGCAAGCACTCCTCGGTAAGTGATTTTTGTTTTTTTTCTAGGTACTGCAGGAGAAGAGCCAAATGGACTGAAGCAAGTTTTCATGCTGTAAACAGGGAAGAAGCACCAAAAGTGGTAAGCATAGCTGGTGTGAGTCAGTTGAAAGGTAAGTTGTCTTCAAGTGTTCACAATTAAAAAACTTACACTCATAACACTTTCCCCAGTCCCTTAGATTATATAATGTAAAAGTAGAAAATAATTCCCCCTTCAGTATTGTTCAAACACACACACATGCACACACACGCACACACACACACACACACACACACACACACACACACACACACACACACACACACACACACACACACACACTCTCTGACAGAATCAAAATGGCAGATACTTTGTCACAAAGTGAGCACTGACACACAATTCCCTGTATATTCATAGGTTCATAGGTTCATAGGTAGGTACTAGGCTATTGGCCTTAGGGCCTATATAAGCCTAGCCAAAAAGGTACCCTGGCTTTCGCCACCCAAGAAAATTATTTTCCTGTGCTCCTGTCAAGCAGAGCCACAGAGGTGATCCCTGGGGTGAATTTCCTATTTCCCATCCAATCATCAAGATTTTTCTTGAAGAGTGCTAATGAGGAGCTTTGTTTGATATAGATAGGTAGTTTGTTCCACAGTACGGGAAGTCTCTGGGACAGGAATCTACCCCTCCAGCATGTTCTGTTTATTGTAGTGACAAGATTTAGGTCCCTAGGGCATGTAGCTTGGAGGGATTTGGATTTCTTTAAGTGGAGCATGTCCAACAACTCTGGGTTTGACATAACTTTGTATGTTAGGCAGAGATCACCTCTGAGTAGGCGATACGTGATGGAGTAAAGCTGGAGTTTTTTGAGCCGGTCTGAGTAGGGCATCTGTCTGAGTCCAGTAATCCTCTTTGTGAGGTATTTCTGCACCCTTTTCAATTGTTGTAGATGTCTTGTGAGATACATACCAAAAGGGGTGTTGTACTCTATAAAGGGTCTAATGAGTGACGAGTAGAGGGGAACAATGACCTCTTTTTTTCCTGGATGAGAAACCTTTTGTGATGAGGTGTGCCGTGTAGAAGGATTTCCTGACTACTGTGGTGATGTGATTATTAAAGGAGAGACTACTGTCCACCTGTGTCCCAAGGTCTCTTATCACACTTTCAGTGTTAAGTAGAATACCACCTATGTGGTAGCTCATGGGTACAGAGCTTTTACCAAAGGGGATGAAAATGTACTTTTTGGCGTTGAGCTTGAGGCCATGGCTTTGACACCAGGCATCTGTCTCTGTGAGGCCCTTTTGTAGGATGTCAACATCGTTAAGAGTTTTGATTATGGCTCCTAGTTTGCAGTCATCTGCGAACTTCATTAGCCAAAGAAAGTCTGTGTTAGCCTGTAATTCAGAAAAGTAGATACCAAACAGGAGAGGACCCAGGACTGAACCCTGTGGTACTCCACTTGTCACTGGTCTAAAGTCGGATTTGGCATCTGCTACTTTCACATTGTGGGTTCTGTCAATGAGCCAGTTGGCAACCCATCTTGTGACATAGGGATTTATACCTAGTTTAGTGAGTTTATCTATAATTCCAGAGTGGGGGATGGTGTCAAAAGCCTTGGCGAGATCTAGATAGGCTGTGTGAACCACCTTACCCTCGTCAACAGCTTTGGTGACTGCTTCAAAGAAGTCTATCAGGTTTAAGAGACATGATCTGCCTTTTACAAACCCAAACTGGGTTGGGGTCCAGAGTTTGGAGATTACCAATGTCTTTTTGTATAAGATCCATGATGATACATTCCAGGTTCGTTAGAATAATGGGGCAGTACTTCCTGGGGTCCATGGTGGCTCACCCTTTGTGGAGTGGGATAACTGTTGCTGTGCGCCATTCAGTGGGCACAAAGCCTGGGGTGAGGCTATGATTGAACATGGTGCTTAGGTGGGGTGCCAGTTCATTCTGCAGTTCATGTAGAATGCAGCCCGAGATGTTGTCAGGTCCCATGGATGCTGTGTTCTTGGCTTTGGAGAGTGTGGTGTTTACTTGTGCCACCATGATCACAGGAACTTTGCATTCTTTCGGTATAGAAATGGGCCCTTTACGGGGTGAGAGGGGGGTAAAGTTAGCACTGAACCTATCTGCAAGGATGTTGGCAATATCAGTTGGTTCAATTTTGTTTTCGTAACTAGCTTTGGAGGATTTTATGAGGGATCTCAACTTTTTACTGAGGCTGACCAGGGAGATCCTCCAGTCATGGGATTTTACTCTTTTTTTGTAACAGTTTCTTTCTTCTATTGTAGAGTTTGTTTATGGCAGGGGACCACCAGATTGCCTTCCTTTTTTGGAGGATAGTATCTTGGTTCTTTTAGGGATAGCACGATCCATGCACTTGTGTAAGTGCTTATAAAGTGCATTTGTGTAGGATTCAGCAGTCGTTCCTCTATTGTCCATCTGCATGAGTGTCATGAAGTTTGCCACTTCTGTCTTAGGAAGCGTGAATTTGGCTTTGGAGAAATTTTTTATGGTGGTTTCCCTAATGGGGGGGGGCAGGATGTGGATGTCTAGGGTGATTAGCTTGTGATCGGATCTGACCAATGAGGAATTGACCTCTGGTGTGGAACACCGGTCACCCATGTTGGTAATGACCAGGTCCAGGATATTGCTGTCCCTGGTGGCGGTGTGGATAAGTTGATCTAAGGCATTGGAATTTATGAATTCTAGAAAACATTGAGCAAAAGAGTTGGTACATGAGTAGTTTTCCCAGTTAATGGTGGGGTAGTTGAAATCACCCATTATTAGGGTGTTGGGTTGTACCCTAATATTTTCCACTGTATAAAGAAATGAGGAGTGGGAATCCTGGGGCATGGTGGGGGAACTGTAGCAAGTTACAATTTGGATTGCGGTCTTGCCCAGAGTTAGTTGCACTTGGATAATCTCAGATACATTATGCTGAGCAACTAGCCTGGAGGTGTGGATATCCTTAATGAATATGGACATGCCTCTGCCTTTAGTGTTTCAGTCCAGGTCAGGTGGCCAAAAGGTGTGGTATGAATTATAGCCTGGTAATGCAGGGGTGCTCTCTAGAGCCTTGAACCAGGTCTCTGTCACTGCACAGATGTCGATGTTCTCCATTTTAAGAAGTGCCTCGAGTGAATGCATTTTGAGTTTTAGATTTCTAGAATTGAGTAGTATTACCCTCAGATTTTCCTTGCTTGTACCTGTTAAGGTGGTGAATTTGTCATTTAAACCTTGCCTAAAAAAGGCACTATAAGGGGTGGCAAGAGCCTTAGCCAGTATCCGGAATCCCAAGGGCGACAGGTGCAGGCCATCTCTGGCAAAGCATCGTGGTCTGTCGATCATGTCATCCCAGGCAGACAGATACTGGATCCCCTTAGAATGACACCAGAAGCTTAGCCAATTGTTGAAGTCAGTCATTTTGTCCTTGTACTGTGGTATCATTCTGGGTGATGGCAGGATGCTACTCAGGGCTGGGGACATACCTGCCTGGGCTACAAGTTTGGAGAGTTCCTCCATGTCTCTTTTCATGTAGTCCAGGGAGGTACATCTCAGGTCATTCACACCAACATGGACAATGATAGAGTCATATTTGTACTTGTTGTGGAGTGACCTGAGTGCGTGCATTATGTGGCAGATTCTGGCACTCGACAGGCAGCTGACAGTAAATTTCTCCTTGTTTAGCCTGGTGAGTGGAACATCAGTGTGCCTGACTATAGAGTCACCTATGACTAGAGTGTTGGGTACATTGTTATGCCTTATTGTCTGTGGTTGAGTGCCACACTGAGTTTGTGGGTTATGTGTCATTTGGGTTGTGTTGGGGGGTGGAGGTTTCATGCGTTTCCGCTTTGGAGGTCTCTGTTTCTTGAGCAGATTTTTATTAAGAGCCTCTATAAATGTAGGTGTGTGTTTCGTGTTTCTGTGTGTCCGTTTTGGTGGTGTAGGTTTTGAGGGACTATATGATGAGTGTGGTGTGGTGCAAGTGTTTACCTTCTCCTCTTGACTGTCTAGTCCAGCCTTGGGTGAAGAGAACTTTGCTTCCAGTTTGTCTATATAAGTGCATCTCTCACAGGTTGTAGTGTTGGGTGGTAGGAGGAGAGGGTTATCTGTGTACATGAGGCAATTGCTGCATTTCCCCAAGATGCCCAGATTCATCAGGTTGACAGGAGAAAACACTGGGAGCTGACCCTTAGACATGCCTGGATAGATGCTTATTTATTAAGTACTAAAAACTGTTTTCCTCTAAACAAGTGAGGAAAGTTGAGTGCTGTAGTAATTTGTAGCTTATTTAGTGCTTACAACGAATTCTGAACAAGTGCTGAGCTCAAAGAAACATATTTTAGTGCTAAAACAAAACAACTTGCTCATTCTAAGGGAAAATTTGAAGAGCAGACTTTATGGCACTGGGAATAGTTTAACCCTAGCTAAGCGGCAATGCATAAAGTGTGTGTGTGTGTGTATATATAGTATATATATAGTAGCAAATGAGCAAACTGATTTAAACAAATTAACTAATTAACCAATAAAAAGCTAAAAACTTAGCCCCATTCCAGCAGTCTTCAATCAGACAAGTTCTAACTGCACACTCCTGCCACTAGGGTGCAGGGGAACCTTCTCCAAAAAAAGATGGTCTGGATTAGTGCTCAAGTTATACAAACAAAGCTAGATTCAGCAGGTCTGAATTTAGTCTATGCTACAGCAAACAAGGCATACCAATTTCAGAAAGAAACAGTTCAAATAAGCAGGCACAATAAGCTTTTAACCAGAAACTCCCAGCTGAGAAGGGCAGAATCTATCCTCTCCTCCCACAAGAGTGCAGACCACACCTTCTTAATGTAAAATAACTGTCCCAAAGCCCAGGTGCTTAAAGCAGAACTTAAAAACTTTTAGAATAACAGACACTAAGCCTTCAGTCAGCAACTCCCAACTTAGAAGGATGTAAGCTACCTGTCCTGCCACAACAGTGCAGACCACAAACCTTCTTAATGTAAAACAACTGGTCTGAAGCCCAAGTGCTTCAACCAAAGGCTTAGAATAATAGTTACAAGCAGCAGAATAAATGCAATTAAGTACTTTTAAGAACAAGCACCAAAAGCAAAATAAAGTAATAAAGTAGGAAGAAACAGAAATACAGTAAAAGCAGATGAATAAAGTGCAATTTTTTATATAACAATAGAAAACAAGCAAACTGATTTAAACAAATTACCCAATTAACCAGTAAAAAAGCTAAAAACTGAGCCCTATTCCGGCAGTCTTCAATCAGACAGGTTCTAACTGCACACTCCTGCCACTAGGTTGCAGGGGAACCTTCTCCAAAAGAGATGGCCTGGATTAGTGTTCAAGTTATACAAACAAAACTAGTTTCAGGATGCCGTAATCTAGTCTATGCTACAGCAACCAAGGCTCACCAATTTCAGAAAGTAACAGTTCAAATAAGCAGGCACAATAAGCCTTTAACCAGAAATTCCCAGCTCAGAAGGGCAGAATCTAGCTTCTCCTCCCACAAGAGTGCAGACCACAAACCTTCTTAATGAAACATAACTGGCCCAAGTGCTTTAACCAGAACTAATACACTTTTAGAATAACAGACACTGAGCCTTCAATCAGCAATTCCCAACTTAGAAGGATGTAAGCTTCCTGTCCTGCCACAACAGTGCAGAGCACAAACCTTCTTAATGTAAAACAACTGGTCTGAAGCCCAAGTGCTTAAACCAAAAGGCTTAGAGTAACAGTTACAATTTAATCAGGCTACTACCAAGCAGTAATAAAAGTATAAGAATAAATACAACTGAGTACTTTTAAGAAGAGGCAAAAGCAAAATAAAGTGCAATTTATTTAGTAAAGTGCAAGGAGAGAGGAAGAAGGAGCAGAAGAAAAATTCAAGGTTAAGAACCTAAGTGGATTGGCCTTCTCAAATGTTCTCTCTGTATTAAGTAGAGTGAACACTAGACTGGGAGGGGTGTCCTAGATCAAATTTACAGTAGGGGTGGGCAACTGCAAACTGTAGCACCACCACAAGAATAGGGTGGGGGGAGGGGGAAAACAGTTTCAGGACAGATGAGAAACAGAAAACAATGCCAGAAAATATATAAAATAATTCAGTCAGGCAACATTAAGACAATGCAGAACTCTGAAAGGTTAAAATGCCAAAAATATACTTATCATTGCGCCATAAACTTTCCTATTCTGCAAAATTGAAAGTTTACATAACCATTACACAATTTTTCACAAAATTAGCCTCCACCAGGAAGAAGTACAGAACTAACTCAAAAAACAAGCCACCCTGGTGGAATCACAAAGTCAACCAGATGTATAACAGGAGGAAGAAAATCATGGCAAAAGTTAGGAGGTGCAGCACCCAGCAGGATAAAAACACTCTCATCAAACTAAACAAACAGCTCAGAGGACAAATAAAGTCTACCAAAGCCAAATTTGAGGTACACTTGGCCACCCAGACCAAGGATAATTGCAAAGCATTCTTTAGTTATGTCTGCAACCTCAAAGGCAATGCACAATTGTGTGCAGAGCTCATTGTAAATGGAACCACTTATAATGATCCAGAAGACATAGCAAACCTCCTAGCTGATAAATTCAGCTCCAACTTTACTCCTGTCTCCCCATCAACCTTCCCTCAGGAAATATCATTAAATATAACTCCCCCTACTATCACTAGGAAACAGGTCCTTAATACTCTTTCTAAGACCAAGAACACTGGCATTAATGGGCCCAGACAATATCCCAGGATGCCTTCTAAATAGCATGAAACATGACCTATCAGGGCCTCTGGAATTACTATTTAACTGTAGCCTCCAAACAGGTGTTGTGCCTCATGAATGAAGAAAGGCAACAGTCATCCTTCTGCACAAAGGTGGGCCACCTACAAAGCCTGAAAATTACAGACCCATAAATCTCACTAGTCATATATGTAAAGCCATGGAAAGAATTATCATGGAGATGATCAATAGAGATATAGTAAACCTACAGACACTGGACTCAACCCAGTTTGGTTTCGTCAAGGGCAGATCATGCCTACTCAACCCGGTGGACTTCTTTGATAAAGTCACCAAAGCAATGGATGAGGGTAAAATCATTCATACTGCCTACCTTCACCTGGCCAAGACATTTGACACAATACCCCACTCAGGCATTGTTGACAAACTCAAGAGGTTAGGTACAAAACCATATGTCCACCAGTGGATAACAACTGGCTCACAGAGAGAACCCAGAAAGTTAGAATTGGGGAGTCCGCCTCTACAAAGAGGCCAGTAACAAGTGGAGTTCCTCAGGGATCAGTCCTTGGACCACTCCTTTTTAACATTTACTTCTCAGAAGTCAAGGCCAATGTCAGTGGTCTCTGGCTGACTAAATTTGCAGAGGATTGCAAATTAGGAGCTGTCATTGAATCTCACACTGACACAAATGTTTTCCAGAAGGGGCTGACCCTGACAAACAATTGGTGTTAGACCCATGGACTAAAACTAAATGCCAAGAAATGCATAATAGTATCCTTTGGGAAGTCATCCATCCCTGTTAATTATCATATTGACAACTCACCCCTTAAAGTTGACCCAGTAGTCAGGGAGTTAGGGACACACATAGATAGTAATCTAGCCTTTGATCATCACATTTCTACAGTGGTGAGGAAATCCTTCTATGTTGGACAACTTATAAACAAAAGTATGCCATCTAAGTCCAAGGAAGTCATTGTTCCACTGTATTCAGCATTCATCAGACCTGTCATTGAGTACAATGCCCCTTTTGGTATGTACCTAACCAGGCATATCCAACAACTGGAATGACCTCAGAGGTTCCTCATTAAAAGAATACAGGGAGTAAGCAATGTGTCCTATGCAGACTGCCTCAAGGCCCTATCCCTGTATTCTGTCTCTTACAGGCTTTTGAGGGGAGATCTATGCTTGGCATACATGGCATTGTCAGACCCCACTCTGATGGACCTCCTGCATATCCACAAAACAAACAGTAGCAGAATTACCTGCTCTAAAGACTTAAACCTTGCTTGTGATATAAATAGGACCTGCTGGATAGAGAAATATGAATCCCAGAGGCTACCCAATCTATGGAACAGGCTCCCCATCCATGTGAAGCATAGTTCCTCCCTAACCCAATTCAAGTGCAACTTGGACAATTGGATGGGAAACAGGACATTCATCCCTGGTTTGGCACCTATGTCTCTAATGCAAACAGATAACCTGTAAATGGTTCATCTCCCAGGCCCATGCTTACACTTATGAAGGGTATTAGAACTTATCAGAGATTTGGGATGCATGGCTAGGCTTAAAAAGGCCCTTCTGGTCGTTAGCCTAGTAAACACCTATGAACCTATGCACACCTGAATAAACACTTTAAGCTAAACATAGTGGCCCCTGACAGGAAACTTAAAATATTAATAAGAAATGCCAGGTTTCTTAAAGGGGAAATATTGCTTTTAGTTATAAAATACAGTGAAATGCTATTTTATTAAAGGGCAATAATTTCTGAGTGGAGGGGTGTCCCAGTGGGGACTTTTCTACCAGAAATGAAGCTCTTAGTTGATTGCTGCTTCTGTAAAGTCTCTGAGATGCTTCTTCTTGAGACAGCAAGAAAGTACCAAGGAAAGCTTCACTCTACATTCTTTACCTCCCCTCCATGGGATTAGCCAATCAGCAGTGAGAGTGAATGAGTAAGGGGGGTGCTGAGCTTTTTGAAGATGGACAGTCATTGTTTCATGTGCAGAAAATAACCCATACAGCTTAAGGGCTACTGCAGCAGTGTGAATGATGAACATCTTTTCTAGCCTAGCAAGGATAAAGGGGACTCACTTTTGAAGACCTATAAATAATATAATCAGAGAATAACACTGCCCCATTGACATGTTGGGGCATTGGGTTTAGACAGTGGAGTAGAGCTGAAGACCTGAAACACTTTCCTATGTCAGTGATCTGTCTGGATAAGAATATTACACTATTCTGCATGCACTAATTTGATCCATTTTTATTTATATTACTTTCCAAAACAATCAGCCCTTTTACATGTTTATATAAATATACTTATGACAAACATAGAAACAAACATAAAAATAAAATAAATATACTTTTCACTAGCTACATAAACAAAAGTCCTAAATTAAATGCACCTTTGTTCATGTAGCATCTATGACAAAGCACTATAAAGTCAATATATTTTTCTTGCCAGTACTAGTGGTATAGATGGCTAAAGCCCTGACTATGGTCCATATGACCAGAGTTTACATAGTGACTCAGGCACTTGAGGAAGTAGGCAGACAGGTTATAGGGTCAAGGATACGTGTATGTAACCATATAGTTCCTGCTGTTTGGAGCAGCCCAGTTGTTGTCACCTCCTTGTGGAAGCAAACAGTGGAGCAACATTGATGCCCACTGCATGCCCCACCCATGGGCTGTCACTGAGCATGCCTGTGGAGGTAGAATGAGAAAATGAATCTCAAACCGCCCTTAATTTTATCTGCATTGTGCCCGTCTCAGCCAACCTTCACCCAGCTGATGAGGGGATGAATGGGCAATTGACCAACAAAAGGGCTGATGATCAGCAGGCTTTAGGTGCTGAGAGAAGAAAAAAATCAGTATATGTTTAACATAAATTTACATACACAAGATTTGTTTTTGTGGCAGCAATTGGATAATCATTTTGAGTATGGTATAAAAAGGTAACAACTTTTGGGATCACTATCTCTGCAAGCACATATTTCTTTTTAATACAGTGGATATTAAAAAGTTTACACAGCCCTGTTAAAATGCCAGGTTTTTGTGGTATAAAAAAATGAGACGACAATAAATCATTTCAAAACTTTTCCCACCTTTAATGTGACCTATAACCTGTACAATTCAATTGAAAAACAAACAAATCTATTAGGGGAAAAAATACAAAAAATAAAAAATGTACAATATGCTGGTTGCATAAGTGTGCACACCCTTAAACTAATACTTTGTTATGTGTGCACACCCTTAAACTAATACTTTGTTGAAGCACCTTTTGATTTAATTACAGCATTCAGTCTTATTGGGTAGAAGTCCATCTGCATGGCACATCTTGACTTGGTAATATTTGCCCACTCTTCCTTGCAAAAGTGCACCAAATCTGTCAGACTGGGAGGGCAACTCTTGCGCACAGCCCGCTTCAGGTCACCCCACAGATTTTCTATTGGATTTAGGTCTGGGCTCTGGCTGGCCCATTCCAAAACTTTAATTTCCATCTGGTGAATCCATTCTTTTGTTGATTTGGATGTATGCTTGGGGTCATTGTCATGTTGAAAGGTGAAATTCTTCTTCATCTTCAGCTTTCTTGCAGACACCTGAAGCTTTTGGGCCAAAAGTGACTGGTATTTGGAAATGTTCATAATTCCCTCCACCTTGACTAAAGCTCCAGTTCCAACTGAAGAAAAGCAACCCTAAAGCATGATACTGCCATCACCATGCTTCACTATGGGGATGGTGTTCTTTTGGTGATGTGAAGTGTTGTTTTTTGTGCCAGATGTACCTTCTGCAGTTGTGGCCAAAAAATTCAACCTTGGTCTCATCAGACCATAACACATTTTTCTACATGCTTTTGGGAGACTTGATGTATTGTTTTGCAAATTTTAGCTGGGCCTGGATGTTTTTCTGTGTAAGAAAAGGCTTCCGTTTTGCAACCCTACCCCATAGCCCAGACATATGGAGAATACGGGAGATTGTTGTCACATATACTACACAACCAGTACTTGCCATAAATTCCTGCAGCTCCTTCAGTGTTGCTGCAGGTCTCTTGGCAGCCTCCCTGACCAGTTTTCATCTTGCCTTTTCATCACTTTTGGAGGGACGTCCAGTTCTTTGCAATGTCACTGTTGTCCCATATTTTCTCCACTTTTTGATGACTATCTTCACTGTGCTCCATGGTATAACCAATGCTGTGGAAAGTTTTTTTACCCTTCTCCTGACTGATACCTTTCAACAATGAGATTCCTTTGATGCTTTGTAAGCTCTCTGTGAACCATGGCTTTTTCTGTAGCAGGCAACTGAGTAAATGTCAGGAAAATTCTACTAGGACAGCTGAACTTTATTTGGGGTTAATCAGAGTCTCTTCAATTGATGCAAGGCGTGTACTCAAGAAAACTAAATGCTGTAATTAAATCAAAAGGTGCTTCAACAAAATATTAGTTTAAGGGTGTGCACACAACAAAGTATTAGTTTAAGGGTGTACACACTTATACAACCAGTGTATTGTATGCTTTTTATTTTTTATATTTTTTCCCTAAGAGACTTGTTTGTTTTTCATTGGCATTGTACAGGTTATAGGTCCCATTAAATTAGGAAAAGTTTTGAAATTATTTATTGTTGTCTCATTTTTTATATCACAAAAACCGGGCATTTTAACAGGGGTGTGTAAACTTTTTATATCCACTGTATATTCTGGAATTTTTTTATGTGTAAACAAGCACATTTGTTTCTGTTAACGTCAACCATTAAAGGAGGTAGCAGCTTCTTTTCTACAAGAAAGAAAGATTCTTTTGACAGGTATTAGTGAGGTGCTAACATTTGAACTCCTGCTGTAATGCCATTGGCTTAATTTGTGGTTTATGTAAATCTAGAACACAATAAAGAAAGAATAAGGCCAAGGAAATCTCCCCAGCTGAATGGAAAATGGTCATCGTTATCCCCTTGCAGAAAAGGTGGTGCTTCCACTGACCCTGGGAACAATAGATCTATTAGCCTAACTAGCCTTATCTGCAAGGCCATGGAGCAAATCATCATGGACCTTATCAACAAACATACAGGTAATCTCCAAACACTTAACCCTACTCAGTTTGGATTTGTCAAAGGGAGATTGTGCCTGTTAAACCTAGTGTGCTTCTTCGAGACAGTCACCAAGGCCCTGGATGAGGGGAAATCTTTGCATACAGCCTATTTAGACTTAGCCAAGGCTCTTGAAACTATCCCTCGCTCAGGCATCATTGACAAACTCACTCAGCTAGGTATCAACCCTTATATCATTATTTGGGTTGCTAACTGGCTTACTGATTGAACCTATATCATCAAAATATGGGAATCCACCTCCAACAGCAGACCTGTAACCAGTGGTGTACCACAGGGATCAGTCCTGGGACCTCTAGTGTTTGGAATCTATTTCTCCAAAGTACAAGCTAAAACTAAAGGTCTGTGACTGACAAAGTTTGCTGATGACTGCAAACTGAGAGCGGTCATAAAATCTCCAAATGATGTTAACATCCTGCAAAAGGGTATTACACAAACAAATGATTGGTGCTAAAGTCATGACCTTAAACTCAATGCAAAAAAAAATTCATTATCATACCTTTTGGTAAGTGCGATGTTCCTGCTAACTACCACATCAATAACAACACCCTAAGTACGCACTCAGTGGTGAAAGACCTGAACATACAGGTTGACAATAGCCTTACTTATCATTACCATGTCTCCACAGTGGTAACAAGGGCATTCTATGTTGCTCATCTCATAAGTAAGGGCATTGCATCCAGAAAAAAAGAAGTCATGACTTCTCTGTACTCTTCTCTCATCAGGCCAATAATTGGGTATAATGCCCCCCTGTGGTATGTACCTTTCCAAGCACCTGCAGCAATTGGAGAGACTACAATGGTTCCTCACAAGGAAAATTCAAAGTCTTCAGCATCTGTCCTATGTGGATCATCTAAAATCACTGTCACTTTATTCTGTTTCATACAGAGTACTTAGATGTGATCTATGCCTTGCATATAAGGCAATCTCTGACCCTGCTTTATTGGAAATGCTGCATATCCAGAAGTCAAATGGTACACGGGTTACTCACTCTAAAGAGCTTAACCTGGTATGTGACATTAATAGAACCTGCTGGAGGGAGAGGTTTGTCTCCCAGAGGTTACCACACCTTTAGAACAAACTCCCACTTCATGTCAAACAGAGCACCTGATTGGTCCTCTTCAAACGCAATCTGGACAATTGGATGGGTAACCATAAATTCACCCCCTGAGGTTCCATCCATGCCCCTCTTGGACAGGAGCAATTGATGTTGCTCATGGAAATAAGGGTAGAACTTGGCTAGGCTTGTAAGGGCCCTAGGGCCATTAACCTAGCAACATCCTATGATCCTATGATAAGATCTTTGAGATATTTAAGGGTCTGGTCACTTGTGAAGAATGCACACCGACAAATATGCAGCAGGACAGCAGGATCAACAGGAGAAGTTGGTACACAAGATGTGAGGAAAAGAATGTAAGCATTCTTATGGCAGACCACAACTGTGCAGTAATTGACTGCACAAAGGAAAGAAAGAGTCTCCCTCAGACACTGGAGGAGTTAGACAGCTGTGGCCATAGGTTAATGATGTGGTTCTTAACTTTCCTGAACACATAGAAGGGAAGCATGTGAATGTTTTCTCGCTTAATGATTTGTAATGGTGAGCCAAATTGCTAGAGGGATGTTGGTGCTACTGACAGTGTTCATAGGATTGGTGCACTAAGAGCTGAAAGGACCGGTAGTGGCATTCCAAGTTGTATCATATGTCATTTCCATGTATATACGGCTAAGGACATGCACTTTTACCAAGGTAGAACACAGACAGCATAGCCATACTGAGACCAAGTTTCAGAACCCTGCAGCTCCAGAATTATTCTTAAGACACAAAGGAGATGATCATTCAATTGTATGAACAAATTTAACAGATTTAAATATTATTGAGTGGATAATCTGTGTTTTTGTGTTGAGAGTGGTGTGGTGACTCTTGATGTGTGAATCATCATAAGGGAGTAGGTACACTGAGGAGAGCACATGGCCAAAGAACTCAGGGGAGAAAGGTAATAGGAGGTGAGGAGGCAGCCTGAGTAACCAATGGAGTATGAGCAGAACACAGATTTATTGTACTAAAAAAAGAAGCAAAATTCAATTTTCATGAGCTGAAATTCTAAGAATTTAACCTATCTTTAAGTGTGTTTCCAGTCATTACTCTGATTTTGTTATAATTTTTACGGTAGCCATATATAAACAAAACTAAAACAGTTTATAAGTACAGAAAAATGAAAGCACATTAACAGTTTAACAAATAGTAAATATTAAAAGAAGTGCATGTTATGATTAAGAAGTGTTTTACTCAAACGTACATTTCTATGAAAGTGAATGTCTTTTCAGCAGCTGGTCAGCAGATGGACAATCCAAATTCTGGAATAAAAAATGTGGACTATTCTTTGTTATTCCCCTGCTAAATCTCCCAACGGTGAAAGGGAAAATAGGATGTGAGAAAGACAAAAATGGAAGTTTGAAGCATTCAACATCAGAAAGGTGTGGGAATCAGAAATAAAGGAGAATAAGCAGTTAGGAATATTTTATTTATTTATTATTTATTGACATTTGATTACCAGGAAAGTCCAACTGGGTAGAAGTCCATTTTCAGCACAGTCCCAGAGAGAAAAGCTTCAAAGTATTATAAAACATTTTAAGAACAATAATTTTGCAGTCTTCAAAAATAATACAAAACATCTACAGTTTAAATAATTATACCAACTTAGGCATATTATGAAAACATTGGTTAAGAATAAATACAAGTTATATGACAGTGATTTAAAATTTAGAGACATTTTAGGTCCTCGATGATCCCCTTAATTCTGTAGCATGGCTATAAATTCCCGGTGATGTCTAGTAATATTGACAGTTGATTTGTAAGCTGAACGTCTATTAAATTTCAAAGCCCTTAAATCGAACTCGCACATTTTCTCAAATAGATGTAACGTCTCATTCAAAGGAGGGTTATAGATACCAGAGACTCTAAGTGTGCTAGCATTACAGTACATACCACCCATTAACATACTTAAATTCAATTTTCTTATGTACAATTTAAGATCAATGATACTAGACATCAGCGGGAATTTATAGACATGCTACAGAATTGTAATATTAGGGTTATGAAGCCCGACAAGGGGGGTGGTCTGGTGTTCATGGATAACTTTCTCTATGCTGAGAAAATGTTGACACTTTTAGATACTGACTTCTACGAAGTGGTCAGCATTAATGAAGTCAACATGGCTTATGCTAGAATTAAGGGGATCATCGAGGACCTGTTTTTGGAAAGAGTGATTGATCTGGATTTGTATCAATACCTTAGTATGTTAGCTCCCAAATTACCGGTCCTGTTTGGTATTCCCAAAATTCATAAATCTCTAGTCAACCCCCCTTTTCATCCTATAGTGGACGGTCGTGGCTCCATAACCTATGCATGTGCTAAATTCATTGACAGTATCCTGAGACCATTAATTGATCAGGAATCCCAGATTTGTAAGGATTCCTGGAGCTTTCTCTGGAATATCAATGAGGTTCCATTTGACATCACTTCTTGGTTTTTAACCATTGACATCAAAGATTTGTACACCGTGATACCACAACACCTAGGTATCCATTGGGTTTGGGAATTTATGCACGAAAGGGGGTCAGATGATAACATGATCTATTTGATTGAGACTCTGTTAGGAATTGTTTTGAATAACAATTTTATGTTATTTAATGGGCAAATTGTCTTACAAAAATCTGGGGTTGCAATGGGCTCACCCTGTGGTGGCAGTTTTGCCAGTTGTGTTTTGGCGTACTGGGAGAAGACATTTTTGTTCCTTAATGACTGTTTTGTGAAGAACGTGGCCTGGTACACTAGGTACCAGGATGATATGTTCTTAATCTGGAAAGCACCACCCTCTGAAGTCCCATTGTTTTTAGAAAGTATCACTAGTATGACTGACTTTTTGGAATTTACGTATAAATTACAAGAGACAAGTATTAACTATTTGGACATCCTTTTGATTAAGGACACAGTTAATTTGAGATATAAGAGTGTCATCTACAGAAAGCCTACATACTCAAATGCCTTCCTTCATTTTACAAGCTGCCACCCTAGCCACCAAAAGAAGGCGGTAGTTAAAGGGCAAATGGTTAGGGCGGCAAGGATGGTTTCTGATACTGATGACTTTCTGGCTGAATGTGAACATTTGTGTGAAATGTTTACCAATAGAGGTTACCCTTATTCAATGGTTTTGGACATTAAGTCTGAGGTAATGCATAAAAGGAATTCTGTTTTTTTTAAACCTATCCTTTCAGGGGCTAGTGGTAGCCTCATGGGTGACTCTATAGGTTACCAAGATGTTCACGACAATACAAAAGTAAAGTTTCCTTTGGAACCAGTTTTTTGTGTACTTTCAGTGTAGACCATTTTGAGATAAGGAAACTGTTTAATAAAAATTGGGCTTTGATAATGGAGGATATGAGTTTAAGTAGCAAACTAGGTGATGCCCCAAAAATTATTTTTAGAAAAGGACACAATTTGAAAACTATGCTCGAGGTAAAATCGCGGTCTTGTAGTAACAGATCCTTTGGCATGAGCAAATGTGGGGCATGTAGACAATGCAAGTACATATGTACTGACCCTAAAGTTAAAATTACAAATCAGATGTTTAACATTAAAGGGAAATTTAATTGCGAGACTAATGGGGTGGTTTATGTGGCTTTATGTCAGAAATGCGCTGCTTTTTACATAGGTAAGACTGAAAGGAAGTTAAAGCAGCACATTTATGAACACACATATGCTATTAGTAGGCACAATTTAAATAATGCCCTTGCAAGGCATATTAGTGACTTTTCTGATCACTTTTTTAAATTCACCATCCTTAGTAAAACAGTAGTTGACATCAGGGGTGGTCCGTGGCAGGCCCATTTAGAAATGGATGAGCTGGCTTGGCAAGTTCGTACGTGTGCCTACATGTACCCTGGTTTAGATGACTATGTTTCAATTAGTTGTGTTTTAAAATTTCTTTCCATGAAAAGGTGATATAATGCCTACTTTCATTCAGGTTTTGAATCTCTTGGTATATAGTTACAAAATTTACATTTCTAGTATCATTCATTTTTTTATTATTTATTTATTATTTTTTATTTTTTATTTTATTTTATATTTATATTTACATTTCTATTTATAAACAATTTTTTTTTATTTGTGGTTTGAAATGTATAGATTTGTTTAATTGAAATGCAGTAATGTGTTTTTTAAGTATGTAGTGTAATTTCAGCTACATAGAAGCGTTTTAGCTGAAGCTGTGAGTTTCTGGTATTTATTTACTAGTATTAATACTCTTCTGGAACATAACTACTACTTTAAGAGATGCACTTTTAAGTGATTTAGCAATTAAGTTTAAATTGATTAATTAGCTCTTGTATATATAATAGCAGTTAGAAGTGTGCTTTTTTTCCTTGTCTGAAGAAGGAGAGACACTGTGCCCTCCGAAAGCTTGTGCTAATAAAATTAGTTTTTGGGATTGCGCTTCCAAGCTCGTTTTGTTTATTTTCTCAGTTTAAATATTTGCATGACAAACTTCAGTATCACTAAACTCCCATTTTAACTGGATCATTTTTTGCACTATCAGGAATGGGTGAAATAATCAATAAATATGGCTAAAACTAGTTGCCAAACACTTCAATGGGTCATGGATTTTGGTGACCCTAACTATTTCTGCAATATAATCAATAAGCTTACCATAGGCAGGCTAACAGTGTTAGTCTCAGCCATAACAGCTGACATGTCTTCTCACCAGAAGTTATTACCATATTTGCCAACCACTTCAGCCAACAGCTCACCACAATGCCACTAAATGTGGACAGTCAGATTACTAATTTTGGGAGCCTCTTTTGCAGCGTTACTTTTTTTTATTTTCTGTCACACCTCCTTTCAGGAAATCAAAGATGGCGAAACAGTTCCCAGTCCTGGAGCTCCACATTTAGACTGTCTAGGCCCTAGGTTCCTGAGGACTTGTGACATCTTAATTTCAATCCCCTCCAGCGCATTATTAACATTTCATTGACCAACATGTTTTCTGACATTTGGAAATCTGTTACCGTTATTCCACTTCCCATCTCCCCAGTTCCAACCCTAGTAAATTACATCCTATAGATTTGTCTTTCTCCTCACAACAATGTCAATATCTTCAGTCTCCTCTGTAAGACCAACAAGGTTTCCAAAAATTACAGAGTATCAATCCACCGTCCCTCACAAATATCAATATATTAGTCATTAGCAAGGAAAAATGAACATGCATAGTTTTTATTGAGTAATATGGCACATCATAGTAAATGAGCTTAGCTTGCATGATCTCACAAATATGCCTCTAAACTGGTTCTGTTGTTGTCTTGATAACTCTTTCAGGTCAAGTATCATTTACTTTTCCAACATATAATAATTACCAGGTGGGGTCCTAAACAGATCAAATTTGGGACCATTATTCTTTACAACGTTTTATTAAAACTATATTGAAGTCATCTTTCATGGAGTTCATGAAATTCTATACTGACAATACGGTTATTTAAACAACTAATAAATGAGATGAACTAATTAGTAAACCACTTTCACTTAAACTGATTAAGTTTCACCAATGGTTCAACAACTGTGCCTTCACCATGAATTCCAGAAAAAATAAGCCATGTCTTGGACCTCCTGTATCGCTGCATGTCCAATATCTCTACCAATACAAGATACAGGGATCTAAATCTTCACTAACCAATAAATAAATCAAGGTGGAGGGACAGGCGTATAACCCCAAAAAGCCTTAGTAATGCAAACATTCAGTGGAAGTGGAATCACCTCTAAGAGGGTACTTTAACTCTTAAAGACAATTAAATAGCACATCACATCTGGTGACGGTATAATAAAGGTTAGCTATCTCCCTGGTCATTCTAAAGTTTCACCTGATTCATTTGTTTTTACAGTGATAGGTTAGATTAGAAAAAGGCACTGTAATATTTTTCTCAGTACAGTGGTGAGCAAATATTACAGTCATTCTTTTACAATGTTTGCTAGCCAGTGTTCTCTATTTTAGTACAGATAGAAAAAACATCAGTGGGAAATAATATATTTGCAGCCTACTTTGAGTAAGAAGTAATATTTATTCTGTATGCATAACTACATTGTAATCAGCTTATAAAATCCAGATATATTCACAATTTCTGATAAAGGGGACTAGAAAGCTGCACTAGGCTACATTATCTGGAAAAAAATAACTGAGATTGAAATAACTAGACTGGCTTGAACTCCCCAACATTATTCTTTATAACCAAGTTTCTCTAACTCACAAAATTGTAACACAACTAACCAGAACCCCTGCACTACAAAATCTCGTCCTTCCTTACAGTTCCAGCAGACCACTTTGCTCTAACAATAAGAACTTACTCACTGTCTACAAGGCTAACAACATTGCAGGAGAATCTTTATTTTCCAGCTATATATCTTGTATATGGAACTCCCTTCTTAACTCCATTCTCTCAATCTCTTCCACTAATAACTTTAAGCCATCACTTAAAGCTTATCTAAAAAATAAGTGGCTATGTTCCTGTACTAACCCCTCATGAGTGCTCTGATACATCACAGTATACCCAAAACATATCCAACTTCTCCCCCAGTGTTTAATCTTTTATTTCTACCGGCCTGTCTTAACCTTATATATTGATATGTCATACTTTACAAATAGTAGTAGATATGTTCAAAGCCTAGGTTTTGTTGTCATGATGTAACAAATTTATATTTTCTTATGTATACTACATTTTGTTTACTTTATACTTTATTGATTATTGTAATTTGTGCATTTAAATTTACTGTTACTCATGGAGCTTTTCTCCCCGGGCCTCCACTGAAAAAGGACGTGTGCCCAGTCGGACTTTCCCAGTAAATAAATGTTAAATAAATAAATAAATAATACAAACTCCACATCTCTCAGAGACTGATGAGACCCACGGGTAGTTATATGTCATTTCATCATCCACAAAAGAAATACAGTTCAATTGCAGAAATTCAGCCAAGATCATGTGTAGTGTGTATATATATATATATTTGAATATCTATCTACATATATATATATATATATATATATATATATAGACAAATTAGATATAGATATAGATATCTAAATATCTATAGCTATATGTATATTATCTATATATATATATATATATATATATATATATATATATATAATTTATTTATTTATTTCCAGTTTGGTGACCGGGGAGGTCCACTGGGCTCAAAGAGCCCATTTTCAGTGGAGGCCCGGGGAGAAAAGCTCCATAGTACAAAGTATAAACTACATAATTCAGACTACATAGTACAGAGAAAAGCTAGATAATTCAAAGTTAACAAAATACAATACACAGTAGCAAAAAGGTGCAGTAACAACTTGTAAGTATTAAATAGCAAACTAAGAACAGTTAAACTGCAACACATATACAATATATAATACATATTTGTATGTTTGTAGGTTGAGAACAGTAGTAGAGAATATAATTTGTTCATTGGTTAGAAATGTCACATAGTGATCTGAAAGTAGTTATCAAGGGCTAGATCCCTGGTAAGTAAGGAAAGAATGGGACTTTGAGTGTGATAAAAGTGATCATGAGTTAAGGAAGTTAGGTAGGTAGAGAGCAGTTGCACTTCCAACTATGGGAGAGGTAGGAATGGAGCTGGGTTTTGAAGTGTTCACAGTTTTCAGAGATTCATAGAGATGGAGGGAGAGAGTTCCATTTTTTGGCTAAGGTAAAGGATAAAAGTAGCTGCCCGGTGAGACGATTTGGTTTATACACTGAGATTAGGTTTTGGTGGGCAGATCTCAGGGGTCTGTGAGGGGTGTATGAAGGTAAGATGTTAGCAAGTGCTGGACATGTATTAGGTTTGAAAATAAGCTTGTGGGCTGTACAGAGTTGGAGGTAGTCCAGGTAATTGGGAAGTTCTAGCCACTGCAGCCGGTGGAGAGGTATACAGTGTTGAGTAGAGTATTTGGATGAAGTTGCAAACTTTGAGATTTTATTGTAGGTTTCCAGTTTAGAAGAGTTGGAGGAAGATCGATTGGCTAGTAAGGGAACACCATACATCAGAGAGGGTAGTAAGTAGGTTGAGGCAAGGGTCTGTTTAGTTGAGGGGGAGAGGAAGTGTGAGTTTCTATACAGCATGACAAGTTTCTGATGGGTTTTCTTAATATTTAGTTGAATATGGGTATTAAATTTTAGTTGCTCATCAATAGTAACCCTAAGAAGTTTGGCTAAAGGAACAATTTCTATAGTGGAGTTAGCATGGCTGGTAATTTTAAAGGAGGTTTTGTCAAGAGGGATAGATTTTGATGGGGAGAATAGTAGGATTTTAGATTTGTTGGCATTTAGGGAGAGATGATTTTGAAGCATCACTTTCTCAGTAGTTGAGAAAGAAGATTGAGTTTTAGTTTGAAGCTCAAGGAGGTTGGAGGCAGAGCAGACTAGTGTTGAGTCATCTGCATATTGTACTATTCTGGTGTTGGGAATTGATGTGTGGAAGTCATTAATGAAAATATTAGAGAGCATAGGGCCGAGTATGGATCCCTGGGGTACCCCTGTTGGGGTTGGAAGGAAGGCAGAGGTACCAGTTTTCCATTTCACAGCCTGGGATCTATCAGAGAGGTAGCTGCTGAACCAGGTGATGGTGTTTTTTGAGAGGTTAAGATTAGAAAGGTGGGTAAGAAGGTGGGTATGGGAGACAGTATCAAAAGCCTTGGAGAGGTTGAGGAGGACTGTGGATACTAGTTCGCCGGAGTCACAGGCATGGTTTACTATGTCTAGAAATGAAAGAAGAGCTGCTGCTGTACTATGGCCAGAATGGAACCCATGTTGTGTTGGGGTAAGCAGTTGGTTATTTGTAAGGAATGGCATTAGCTGGAGGTGGATACATTTCTCAAGAATTTTTGAGATAGGAGATAGAATTGCTATGGGTCGGAAGTTGGAGTAGTTATTTTTTTTGCCTCCTTTGTGGAGGGGTAGGATAAAGGTGGTATGCCATAGTTTAGGGTCATATGATTCCTGTATGGATCTGTTGATGAGTATACTAATGGGAATGGCAATTCTGTCTGCTGCTAGTTTTAGAAAGATAGAGGGGATGTTGTCAGGGGCATTGGAGCAAGTCTTAAGTTTAGAGAGAAGCTTTTTTATGTATGATGTGGGGATGGGTTTGAGATGAAAAGTAGGAGGAGTGTTTAGGATGGAAGATTGGGGAGAGGATTTGAGATGGAAGGAGGAGTTGTTGTTAGGGAAGGTTTTGGAGAGTTCTGCTATCGCGTTAGTAAAGAATGAATTGAACAGTGTAGCTATTTCTGTCATGTTTGCTAGTGTCGGGACAAGGGTTGTTCTTGGTGCCTGGATTAAGAAGGGAGTTGAAGGCTTTCCAGAATTGTTTGGGGTTTGTGGAATGAGTAGTCTGGAGTTTGATATAGTATAATTTTTTATCCTGTGTAATATGTTTTTTAGCTAAGTTGTGGAGTTGTTTATATTTAAGAAGTGTGTCAGGGTGCTTATTATGATGGTAGAGTTTTGAAGTCTTATCCCTTTGTTGCATGAGTGTTTTGGTATCTTAAGCCAGGGGGCAGAATTGGTTTTTAAACGTTTTATTCTTGGAGGGGCTTGGGAGTTAAGGGTATCCAAGAAGGTTGAGTTGAAGAATTCAACTGCATCATCTAGATGAAGAGTTTTTAATTTGTTCCAATTTATCAGTTTGAGTGAATTGGAGAAAGCTGTGGGGTTAAAGTTTGTGAGATTCCGAGTATGGATATATTGGTGTAGGTGAGGAGAGGAGGGGGTTGCTCTATGGATGAAGGCTGGCAAGTGATCACTAATGGATTCTGGTAAGGTGCCAGTGTGGGAGATTTTATTTGGGTGGGAGACAAGGATCCAGTCCAGTATGGAGCCTGGGGGGTTATTTTTATTGGGTCTGGTAATAGCATTTATGAGTTGAGTGAAATTACATAGATTAATTGAAATGGTGGGATTATTACCAGTGATCTAGTTCCAGTCAATGTTTACATCTCCTAGGATGTATGTCTCAAGGCTGATATTAGATGAGGCCCAAAGAAGAATTTCCTCAAGTGTATTAGTATTGTTTCCAGGGGGGATACAGAGGGCTATAACACAAATACTTTTATGGTTATTTAATTTGAGGTTTCCTATGACTAGTTCAGCATTGTTGAAATGAGGAATAGGATTTTGGTAGGGAGTAATGGAGAGTAGGCTAGAGCAGATTAAGGCTACTCCTCCACATTTCTTTTTTAGGTGGTCATGTCTAAGAGCTTGAAACCCTGGGGGTATGCTTTCAGAGTCCAAAACATTGGGTTTTAGCCATGTCTCAGAGAGGGCTACAATGTCAGGTTGGGTATGGTATAGCCAAGCATGAAAGTGGGCTATTTTGTTTCTTAGACTTTGGGTATTGATGGTCAGGAGCTTGAGGTATTTAGGGTTGATAATATGGGTGGTAATGGGGGGAGTTGGATTGCTGCTGCTAGTTGGTCCTGGGTTGGGGTGTATCTCTCCTGCTAGGCATCGGTAGTCAAAGGGGAATGAGAGCAGGGGTTTAGATTTACTCCTGGAGTTTTGTGGGAGGTACAATAATCCTTTGGGAATATGATGTTTCATTGAGGAGGATAGGAGATTTACTTTGATGAAAAGAAGTGGGTTTGGATGAGCAAGAGAGGGGGATATTGAGTGAAAGTGAGTTGTGGTAGAGTGATGATTAGATGATTGTTACTTCATGTTATATATATATGTATATATATATATATATATATATATATATATATAGAGCTATATATATATCTACATACAGATATCATTATATATATATATATATATATATATATATATGTATATATATATATATATCTATATATATATATATATATATATATATATATATATATATATATATATATATACGTAATACATATATATATATATAAATATATATATATATATATATATATATATATATATATATAAAAAAATATATATATATATATATATATATACGTAATACATATATATATATATATATATATATATATATATGTAATACAGATATATATATATATCTTTTATATATATATGCTTATATGTATCTATATTTATCAATATATATATAGAAAGAGAAGGAAAGATTTTCTTTTTCAAATCAGCGTGCTACATCACTGGCTTTTAACGAAGGCTAACAAATGCATGTAAAAGTAATTCATCTTCCACATGCTCAGTTTTACGGAGTTTATTTACCTTAGACTGATAATAAGTGTCAGTCATCTCATGGAAATACTATTTGACTGTAGCTTATTGCAGACTGGTTTTATATGCAAATACATATTGCTATGCCGGAATTAGGAAATTCTGTCTTAGCTAATATTTCATCATATGAACATGAAGTAACAAGATAAATAGTTATTAGTTAAGGGTAATCATTCTTTTCATAACACCTGTTCATGATATGTTTTTTCAAAATTACCAAATATAGCCTCTAGCATAGTTGGTTAGTTTATTTTAGTGATATGGCAGAACACTATCAGGTAAAAACCAACACATGCATTTATTCCTGTTTTCTGTTACTGACATAATATCCCTGCTCTGAATTACACCCAGGTTGAGATTGCAGATGAGTACCATATTGCACAATTCTGATTAATTTCAGTAGCTGCAGTTCATAGGGCGTGGGTGATTAGGAGAAACAACACTGTCATGCAAGGGATAAATACTAAGGTATGCAAGCTTATGCTAAAGTATGCATAATGACATGGAAATGAGGAACTCCATGCAAATAAGCCAGAATATGTATGTAAATGATGACACCCACAATTATGGACAAATTCAGAAATTTAAAAAAGGGGCATGCTGTGTCACTGCTCATACCTAATTTTTACAGGGGAAAATTATGGTGCACATGAAGGGAGAAGTACTTTGTTTTGCAGTAGCTTTGAAGCTGCGAGTCTACAGAGTTTGTATGGAAATTCCTCTATTCCACAGCTCTACAGTAAAAAGCAGAGTTGCACAGAATGACACTAATGCTTTATATTCTGCCAAAAAAGGTTCATTGTGATGTGTGCTGGCAATGGCAGTGAAGCAACTTAACACAACTGTCTTTCAATCCACACAGTGTGATTTGCAGACACATCATCAGAAAGTTTTAAAGTAACCAGTGGTGTTCCTCAGAGCTCATTGCTGGGACCTCTCCTTTACAGTATTTACATTTCATATCTCCATGCAGGGAGCCAAGGGTTCTGACTGAAGAACTTTGCAGATGGCTGTTAAGTCAGCCCCTCACTCCCAAACCCTCCAGAATGAATACTCCCTAGTAAACTAATGGTGTGCTAAAATGGGCTCAACTAAATATAAAAAAGGTCTAGTATTATCAGTTTTTGAGGGCAATCATTCCCCCCATCATAACAAATAGACAAAACACCATTGCAAAACAAAAATGCTGCCAGGGAACTAGATACTTGTGCTGATACCCATTCTTTTTTGACCATCACATGACAAGGGTTGTCAGGAAATCCTTTTATTTAGCTCATCAAATTCGCAAAGAAATATTGTCAAGGTCTAAAGAGGTAATCATTTCCTTATAATAAGCACTGATCAAGCCAATTATCAAGTGCAATGCCCCCTTTAGGATGTCTCTCATTAAACATATTAGATAGACCCAAAAGGTTTGTAACCAAAGAGGCCTAAGGTCCCTGAGCTTGAAGATGCTGAAAATGTTCTCTCTTTATTCAGTGTCTTACAGATTTTTGAGCAGAGATCTCTGTCTTGCTTACTTCGCCATTAGAGATCCGATTGACCTGGACCTACTCTAGCTCTGCAAGTCCAATATCTTGACTTATACTAGAAACAGTGAGCTAAATCTTCACCAACTAATAAATAAATCATGGTGCAGGGATAGTTTTATAACCTAGCACTTCTCAAAACATTGCATTAAACTTCCCCCTGCATGTTAAACAGTGTCACTCACTACCTTCCTTAAACATAATCTAGATGACTAGATGGGTATCTACAAATTTGCTCCCAGATTGACCGGTATGGCCCTTCTGGAGAAAGGAGTTGTGGCCTTAGGGAGTGTACTGGCAAGGTCTTAATGGTCATAAGCCTCAGTGGTCTTGGAATATCTATGAATATATAAATCTATGAATGAATGTTTCAGAGACCTGTTGAAGACTGGTGTGGGACAGAAGGAAATGATGAGGCTTTGCCTGCTTTCTTTCTTGGCGGATAAACGAAGAAGACATGCAGAGCTGGCAGCAGGCCTTACTCAGTAATGATGATGGTTCTCCCACAGATTGGGAGCTGTGGATCCACCACTGTTGCTTGCTGAGACAGATTCAGTGACAGATAGCCCTATTCCTTTAATAGCATGTCAGTGGTGCAGGTATCATTAACAGTTTACTCCAGCATCCTCTAAGCAAGTCATAAATAATGAAATCTGCCTTGTTTATTTTCTATTTCATCTTAGTGCAAACAATGTATTTCAAGCCACAAAGTTTATTAGGTTTCAGTATCAGATTTTTATACCACAGATTTTTTTCAATTGTCTACTCATTCATGTAAGCATAAGATTCTTTGCTTAGAAAATACAGTTGTGTAATTTGAACTTACAATAACTGTAGATGTTTGAATGATCACTGTTGCAATAGCCTTAGCTATATGGGTTATATCCTGTCAAGGATATAACAGACAGACAGATTCCAAAACTTCAGGGCACCTACCACGTGCCCAAACTGTCAAGTTGGAAAGAGAAGGTTCCAGAAGCCCTTGGAGAATGGTCGCAGCAAAGGATGATCTAGACGTAGAGAAGGAATCCAGCTTATAGTGCTTTGTAAAAGTTTGTATAAGGAACAGAGCAGCAGCTTCTAGAACAATTCTAAATCCATCCTTTTCCAAAAAGCCATAGAACAAGCCAAAGTCTTTGTATAGTAGACCTTGACCCTACTTGGAATAGATTTGTCATGGTGAGTATAGTAAAAGATAATAGCCTTTGAGAACCATTTGGAAATAGTCTGTTTTGACACAGTTTGTCTCTTGCCTTCACAAGAAATGAACAATTGATCTGAAGATCTGAAGGACTTAGTTCTGTCAAGATAGTGCCTGATTTGTCTGTGGACATCCCATGGTATGGAGTATCCTTTATCCCTCGTTTTTAGGTTCAGGAAAGAAAATGCAGATAGGGATAGTTTGACTTAAACTAAACTCAGATACTGCTTTAGGCATAAAAGAAGGATTTGCTCTCAAAGAAACCCTGTACATGTGAAAAAATGAGTTATGGTTGACTCACCATAAGATCTTGCATCTGAGATACCCTTTTTGCAGTGGTCAGAGCAATCAGTAAAACTGTTTTCCATGTTAAGAACTTCAAGTCAGCCAGATTAGCTAGTTCAAATGGGGCAAGTGTTAGTTTCTCTAACACAAAATTAAGATCCCAAGGATGGGCCGCCAGTTTACTTGGTGGCCTCTTGTGCAAAACCCATTTCAAGAACATTTTGACATATGAAGTCTGTGGAAGAGAAAGATCCATGGGCAGACTTGCTGAAATGGATACTAAATAAACCTTGATAGAGGAATAAGAAGGCCCATAGGATATTATCTTACACCAATATTGTAAAGTCAGAGAACAACTAGCCCTGAATGGATGCTGGTTATATGATATCAAAAATCAACAGGTACTGCCACTATATATATATATATATATATATATATATATATATATATATATATGTGTGTGTATATATAGATCTAGGACTGTTGAACGGAACTTCAACAGTCTGAATCCAACTTTACCAAACGCACTTTAACGAAAGTGCTTTTACCAAAAAAGCACTTTTGCTAAAGTGCGTTAAAAAATAAAAAGAAAAAACATTTATGCAGGGAGGCAAGCCCTCCTGCACCCCTCCATGTGGGGGGTTATGCCCCCCTACTTTAATATTCTTACTCCGAGATCACACTACAGTGGGGAAAAGGAAAAAAAATTCCCTTATCTGCACCGTAGTACGATCTCTGCAGGAGTCACACCCCACAACTCCCTCTACCTGTAAGCATACTTCCGCAAAAGTGTTTCTTCGGTGAAAATCACTTTCGCGGAAGTATGCCCAGCCATTTAGGAATCGGTGAAACAGCCATTTGCGCATCAGTCCTAGACCTATATATATATATATATATATATATATATATATATATATATATATATATATATATATATAAAATTTTACATTCTATAATCAAATCTTAGCTGTCCTTAATTTAAACACACTACTAATAGCAATATTTTAGACTGGGAAAAACAGCAGTGTTATGTATTAGCTGCCATAAAAGTTCCTTATATTCTGTTTTACTTTCCTGAGGTCTACCCCTTGGGTTTGTAGTACTTTTTCTAATATAGTAAATAAGAATAATGCATGACCAGGGCATTTTGACAATGTTTAAAACATGCATTATTTTCCAAACAATTCTTAATATTGTAATGTTCAGAAATGCATTTAGAAAGAGCTCTTTCAGTTTTGCCCACATAATATGAATCATATGTTGAGCATAGGGTTACATAATAACATTTCTAGTATTACAATCACATAACTGAGGTAATGAAATCGTCCATCCCCTGGTACATATACTATTCCCCTCAAAAATAAAATGGGAATAATTACAATGCCCACATTTCTTTATACCTCCTAAATAATCATTGGAAGAAGTCTCAGAACTAGTCCTTTTCAATACAAATTTATTTTTAATATTCTGTCCTCTTTTATAAACAAAACAATGGTACTCACCTATAGTATTTAAAACATCATCCCAAAATGTAAAAATATACTATATCTTTTAATATTATCTTTCACAAATCCAATATTCAGTTGAAATTTCAAAACTAAAACTCTATTAAAATATTTATTCTTAGCACACATGTGGGTACTATTAACATCTATGGGACCATTTAAAGAACCTTCTGTGGTTCCAGTTAACCCCCTTCCCAATAAAGCAGAGAATCTAGAATGTCTCCCCAAGGTAACTTCTTTACTTATAATAAAAAAAAATCATCAGATACCCTATGTGTTTAAACATTATGGACAATTTATCAGTTTTTGAAACCCTATGATTAATTGGATGTATTTGTTCACATGGTTACTTTTGATTTTATTTAAGCTGTGATTATTCAGTCTGTACTTGTTTTAATGAAGTCTGGATACTTGGTACCAAACAAAAGTACTTAACTATAATTAAATGTTTTTTGAATGCCTTCAGTGGCAGTGACCTTTTTCAGTTTGTGAAACTGTTGACAGTGGTAATTTGGTGGCATTGTTCGCTCATTTTTGGTTATTTTTTGTCACCTGCTACTTTTTGAAATGCTGGTTATGTTGTTGGTACCAACTATTAACATTTTCTATTTGCTAATATATGATTTTCTAGTAGCAAGCTTTCTTGTCTTCATTAGTACCTGCATCACATCCTCAGTAAACAGACGCCTGAAAGAAATTAAGACCCTATCATCCAGGCAGTCAGTTAAAGATAAATGATGTCTGAGTGTATCAAACACCCCTGTTTTGGTAGGACTAGATCCATTCTGTGAGGAAACTTGAGGTAATTGCCACTGGCCATTTGCAAAAAAAGGGAGAACCATGATTGCCTGGGTCAGAAGGGTGTCACCACAATGATCTTGGGGAGTCCTTCTGAATCTTCAGATGTACCCTGAATATTAGTGGAAAGGGTACAATGGCATACAGGAACATTCCTGTTGAAAGAAAAGAAATCTGTTTTCCAGGCCTTCTTGCATGTTTTCATAGAATATAATTTTGCCAGTTGATTGTTGAGAGAGGAGGCAAAGAGGTTTACTTCAGGAACTCCCCACAGATGGATCAGATCTTGGAAGACCCTTGGATCTTGTTTCCAGTTATGAGGATCTGCCCTTATCTTGCTTAGCTTGTCTGCCACATACTTTGGCTCTGATGGAATGCAGGATGCATGTAGAGTGACATTGTATTGTGAAGCTATATCCCAAGCTAACCTGGCTAGGCTTAATTGTTGATGTACCACATCACAGTGGTATTGTCTGTAACCACTTGAAGAGTTCTCAGAGAGCAAAGATGGTTCAGAGAATTGAGTGCTTTGTTCAGGGCAAGTATCTGCTTGATATTTATGTGCTTGCATCTTCTGTTGGTGTTCTACACCCTCTGCACTTCTCTCTCTCCTGAAACTGCTTCCCAAGCAAAGTTGGAAACATCTGTGGAGACTGATTGCTTTGGATCAGGTGCAGAGAAGCGGGGACCTTGATTTAATGATATCTGTTGTATCTACCAAGTATTTTATCTTCTGACAAACCCTAGAACTGAAATGTGAAAAGATAAAGGGCATTGATGTTGGAATCAAAAAGATTTCAAATATGACTATATCTTTCTCACATGGAGTCTTGCTAGGAGTATCCTGAAAATCCTAGATACCATGACATTCAAAATCCTGAGGTATTCCCTTGCAGTGACTGAAGTCTAAATGAAGATCTATTTTTCCTGTGAAAGAAAAGCTCTTTCAACTGAGGTGTCTAGCCAACATCCCAATCCCAAAAACACAATCTTGTGTAAGGGAGCCATGAAAGACTTTTGAACATTCTCTTGGAATCCCAGCTTATGCAAGATATATCTCACCTATGAGAGAGATTCCTGATGCTTTGAAAAAAAACTTTGCAAAGACAGGCAAGTCATCTAAATATGGAAAAATGTGGGTACCCTGTAGCCTGCAATGAGCTATAATTGGAGCTAGACACTTTGTGAACATGCTTGGTGCAGTGGATAGTCCAAAGGGGTAAGGCAGAGAACTGATAATGTGATCCAGACACACACAAAACTTTAAGAAATGTCTGACATCAGGGTGAATAGGGATGTGATAATAAGCAAATTTTAAGGCTAGTATACCAGGAAACTTGAAGGAGGAATAAAGAAGTAATAGGTTGTGAAGTAACATAATTTTGAATTTGGGCGCTATCACAAACAGGTTTAGGAAAGAAAGATTCAGAAATGGTTTCCAAGCATTTCCTTTCTTTGGCACTAGGAAGAGACTTGAATAAAACCCATTCCACGCCTGATTTTAGCACTCCTTGAGACAGCATGTGATGAAAAAATAGGTGAAACAAGAGTCTATTCTGCAGGATGAGGAATGACCCCCTGGAAAGGAGGAATTTCCACTCTGTGTCATCTGTAAACCTGATGAATTATTTTCAGAAACCATTTGTCTGAAAAAAAAACCCTGTTGCCAAAGAGAATAATTGAGAGTCTGACTTTCTGGAAGAGAAAAAGTGTAAGGATGGGAGGGGGTCACAAGATCTCTTCAATAGTCATTCAGACTTGTTGGGCATGTAACTGGTTTTGGGAGGTTTGAGACTTCTTTTTGGAAGCTCCTTACCACTTCTTCTTAAATATCTGTTTATCTGAATTCTGTTGAGACAGTTTATTCTGTTTTTTGCTGAAATTAGATGAGGAAAACGAAAATCCCTTGGACCATTTGGAAAAGGAGAACTGAACAATCTTAGAGATTCCTTGGATCAATCTGCCCCTTTCATCATACTTTTTGATCACCTCTGCAGTATCTAAGAGAGAATTTACAATCTCCTTTTTTATATGATCTGGGAGTTTCTGAGAATGCAGTCAAACAAACCTCTTTAAAACACTACCAGTGTGGCCTTTGCCCTGGAAGAAGTATCAACAGAGTCATACACACACTGCAAACAGTGAGTAGTGACCTGTGCAATAGAAGAACCTAAGTTATTTAAGGCAGATTTTTCTTCACAAGAAGAAACTGTAGATGAAACATTCATCATACTTTCACAATATGTTGGAATAAACTTTAACACATGAGCCTGGCAATGTAAAATTCTGAAATTCAAAGCTGCATAAGTATACACTTTTTTCCCATACCATCAACAATTTTCCCATCCTTAATAGAAAGAGTAGGATTGGATTTAACTAAGTGCTTAGCAACAGAGGAGTCAACTAA